>NC_083471.1:22810461-22850461 GCF_030014155.1 Tachysurus vachellii | reverse complement strand
CTGAGGTTCCTCCAGGTAATTTAGTTAGCTTGTTTACTGCTTTCTAGGTAATGTATTGATCTATTTGGTTTGCTCTTAGATTAAAAATAAAGAATGAAATAAAAGTTAATATTTTCCAGAGTGGTGGAGATGAACTCTGCACATGTCGGAGTGGTCAGAGACTCAATGACCAACAATCCACTTATAATGAAGGTATGAAGAAGTTAGTGTGTGTGTGCGTGTGTGTTGTGTGTGTGTGTGTGTGCGTGTGCGTGTGTCTCTCTCTCTCTCTGTGTGTGTGTGTGTGTGTGTGTGTGTGTGTGTGTGTGTGTAAAAGACTTGATAGGAAATCTATCTACAAATAAACACATTTTTGTCATGTCATATTTAGTACAACCACCAGGTGGCAGTACATTTTCTTAAATCATAGTAGTTAAATAACAACTGTCTACAGATGATCCCCAAACTCATATTGGTTCAAAGTCCAACTACTGTACCACCACCTACTAGTTTAGCTTAAAAACTGTTGACCTCCGTCTATTCCAAATGTTTGCCATAGTTTCAATTAATGCCCCATTTCCTTTCCATCTTGCCTTCTCTATCCACTGCTGCTATTCACAACATATCATTCATCCTATTCTTCTTCAACTTCATCAACTCTTCCAGTGGAGCAGAAGGAAGGATGAAACAAATCCTTTATTTCTTCATTCCTTATCAGCATAACTTAAATATAATGTCTTGTCACAGCCAAGTCATTCCCATCCTTTTACACTCCTCAAGCCATTCTGCATTCAGCTGATCTTTGCCTGGTCGCACCCCTCCTCTGCCTCTTACCGTTCTCCAGGGTTATTTGATATGCCCCTTTTGACTGATGCAGAAAATAGGATTACTGTATTTAAATGACTATGATAATGAACCATGTGCATGTTGCTATAGTCCCACAAGATCAAGGATTTCTCGTTCGTTTCCATTGTGAGCCATTTTAGCTACAGCTTTTGGCCTTGCTCCGGAACAATGGAGGAGTCATCTGTGAGGATTAAGGCTTTTGTCATTTTGGCATTGCCTGATGTTTCTCTGTTTCTTCTCTCTTGTGACTTGGTTTTGAGCTGTAATGCAGATCATTCACCCTCAGACCTCCAAAGACTATTTGTATTTGTGGACAGAGGTTGCGGGAACTCATTCACAACTAGAGACAGGAATTTATAGAGAGCTGATTAGGAAGAAGATGTAGCTTGAAGAATTCATTATTTCATGATTCCATATAGTTTATTTTATGGAAAAATGTGTCCTAAGCACCAGATAGTATTTGATATAATAGTGGCAAATGATCTAAAAAAAAAAAACACCAAAGGCGCCACTACTGTTATGTCACAGAAAACGGACAGAATGTCTTGTGACTATAAAATACCACAAAAACACAAGCTATTCGTTCAAACCATTTTTTGGGGCTGATTTCTGGGGTGTTTTTCTTTGAGTGCACTCAAGAATCAATTTGGCTGGTTGATTTGCTAGATTTAACAGGCAAGAATCGAAAATATTAATGTGAATTATTAGACTAATTTACTCTCTCACTCTCACTCATTTTCTACCGCTTATCCGAACTACCTCGGGTCACGGGGAGCCTGTGCCTATCTCAGGTGTCATCGGCATCAAGGCAGGATACACCCTGGACGGAGTGCCAAGCCATCGCAGGGCACACACACTCTCATTCACTCACACAATCACACACTACGGACAATTTTCCAGAGATGCCAATCAACCTACCATGCATGTCTTTGGACCGGGGGAGGAAACCGGAGTACCCGGAGGAAACCCCCAAGGCACGGGGAGAACATGCAAACTCCACACACACAAGGCGGAGGCGGGAATCGAACCCCCAAACCTGGAGGTGTGAGGCGAACGTGCTAACCACTAAGCCACCGTGCCCCCCTAGACTAATTTAGACAAATTTACAAATCTGTGGACAAAAAAAAACATCATGGAAGTCTAGTGAAGGGTCGTGCTATCCGATAGCTAAGAGACATTCTCAGAGACATTATCAGGATGTACTGTGGCAGGACACATACTGTAAGAGAATTTTGTACTTACATACAGTAGCTGCTGTGGGATCCTAGTATACTGCAAAAGAGCAGTTTATCATAAGAGAAGTTTTGTGTGCTTCAGGCAGTTTTGATGTATGGCTGTCCCACCGGGAAAGGGGACATATATCACAGTAATATACACCAGTGCTAATGGTTCTCAGTGTGTACATGAGATGGATTGGACTAAGTTGTGTGGAGTAGCACATGTATCTAGACCAGAGCTTTGGCTTTGTGTCTAACAAACTCATTTTATTACTACATGATGAAAGGGGTTGTGTTTTTGTGAGCTGAACAAGAAGAAGAATGTATTCTCCTCTGCTGTCCTCTCCTGTTCTTTCCTCTCTTCCTCTTTTCTGTCCTCTCCTGTCCTGTTCTGTCTTGTCCTCACCTCTCTTCTCCTCTACTTTCCTCCACACTTAATTCCCTTTTGATGAGGCATGGCCAATAAATCCCATTTTCATGCCTGCGTTCCCTGATGACCAGTAAATGAGAGATCAGGGGGGCAGATTTGGGGCTTCTGTTGTTCTCAGGGACCTGAATGGGACCTGCTGGGCAGCAAGCCGGCTGGGTCCCATTCGCAGCCTCCTATTCATACTCATTAGCATTAGCTTAAGCACACTGTTTTCTGTAGCACGTGTGAGGAGAAAACAATGTGTGCATTACATCTGTACGGTACGTAAGCAAAATGTACTGCAGTGATCAGAACACACACAAGTCCATCAGTAACTCATACACATGTAGGACTTGTGAGGATGTCAGAAGAAGGTTATGCCGATGTGACATGATGTCTAAAGCTTTCATAGACAGATAAATTTGTACTAAGGGCAACTAAAATATATGCCTTAGAAATGAAGAGCGTGTCAGAAATGCATTTAGGTTCACAAGCTCACTAACTCTTAGGCCAAACTATTTCATCTTCCATAAGGACAAGGTAGCAGTGTACTGGCTCATTATTTATGGTATCCAGCTGGGCCCAGTGTAGGTGCAAACCCAGCGACACAGATACATAAGAACAAAGCCCAATGCATAAACCATAAAGCACCCACGTAATAAATAACCCTATGCAAATGAGCAGTGTAAAGTGACCATTGCCCATGTGTAGTCTATCATAGCTGAGGGAGTGCAGGAGCCTATACGTCACATTGCTTGGGAGACATAATGAGTGTGTACCTGATGAATCAATGTAATGAGAAAGTAATGAAAGGTACACACATACATCATTGTGATTTACCAACAATGAGGGGTGTATATGATATTTGTACAATTATACGTTTAGGTTTTTATTCCAACTATTTTTAGATGTATGTATATACATAAAGGCTTATAGCTTTAATATTTGTTTGAGCTAATTCAACAGGGTTTTTGACTTTAACAGGGGAAAGTTAAGGACAGATATTATGCATTATATACTCATTTTTACTGCTTGAGGTAACCCAGACACATGGTGCCAATTAGCTGTTCTTGTATTTGGAAGCATCTCATCAGTTATCCCCCGAACTGCAGGATTAGCCACTCATAATAGGAAGGGTGTGCATTTTAAAGGAGAAAGAAGGTCTGTGTGTGTGTGTGTGTGTGTGTGTGTGTGTGTGTGTGTGTGTGTGTGTGTGTGTGTGTTTGGGGGTTGCTGGGGTTGAATAGAAATGATATGAAGACTTTATAGATTTTGCTGTTGTGATAAGGCAAAAACATGATAGTTTCATAGATACATTGCCACTTTGTCTCATTATGTCAAGCTTATTAATAGTGTTTACATTGAAACTGAGATTTGAATGATGAATTTTTAATCATGTGTTATATACTTAATATATATATATATATCTTTGTGCCCATTCTTGTGTGGACTGTTAAAAAAAAAAAAAAAAAAGCAGATAGAACCCAGACATCTCCGTATATAAAGAAAAAGATATAATCCGAATATAAAGAGAGGATTTATTATTTGTAATGCAATCACAGAGTATTTCCCTTTTACTGAGTGAAAGCTGGAGATTAGTTTTAAGCCTGCTGTGCTCTGGCCAGGCACCAGATGGCGCTGATCTGAATGAGCGCAGACAGATCGGGACGCATTACTCGCCATTATCTTCTAATCATCACCATCGACTCCTCATCTCAGTGTGGGACTCAGAAAACGAGATTCCTGGTGCCTGTCTGTCAGGGAGGAGTCAGACGAGATGAGAGGCTTCAGGGGCAATAACTGACGGATTAAACCAAACTTTGTGACTGCAGAATCTAGGCACATTTTGGAGACCTTCTTTCCAAAAACCACATAATCTAGACGTTGGCTCATGGTTTACTGTGTGTCGAATCTTAGGATGATCATCTTTGTTTTCCGTCCTCTTTCTTTCTCTTTTAATTTATTTATTTAGGTATTTATTTACTTAGTTGGTAGAATTGCAGCCTCACAGCTCCAGGATCCTGGGTTCGACTCTGAACTCTGGTTACTCTCTATGGATGAACTCCATTTGGGTTTTCTCTGAGTTTTTTTCCACTTCAACCAAAAGTCTGTCGATGGCCAGATTGGCTAATTGATTCTAGATGTAAATGACTCAAGTGTGAATGTGTGTGTGCATGATGCATAATATCCAGTATGTATTTTCATGCATTGGCCCATTGGCTTTGAATTCAATGACTGCGACCTGCAAACTTTAAATGAATTAATCAATTAATCAATTTATGTATTTATATTTATTTTAATTTAACTTAATCTCAGTGCACAGCATCCATATTGTAATACTGATATTCCCTGAACTGGGAAAAGTATGATGTGTATTTGGGCAGGTTTTCTACCAGAAAATGTTTCAAATATGTCATTATATTCATTCATTTATAGACTGGAGACACACACGCACACACACACACACACACACACACACACACACACACACACACACACACACACACACAAATTGATCTAATAGTTTTTGTGAAATAGAAGCACAAATACAAGCTTATTAAACCTATTTCTAGAATTTTCCATTAATTTTAAGATTGAATCTGTTTTCTATCTATTGGTAATTAGACATTTACAGTATTTCTAGAAAAAAGCAAAAAGAATCAGCCAATATACAATTACAACCCACATATATTTTACAAATATTTACATGCACAGGTATCTTTTTTGCAGTAATAAGGTCAAGTTCTCCACAAAATAAATAAGCCAGCCATTCATTTTATTGACAGAACTAAATTAAGCGAGTAAAATGTTTAACAGTAAAGTATCCATCAGTTTGTTTTAAATGGTTAACAAAATTTGGCAGATTAATAAAGGAAATTAGTCCATAAGTAAAAGTAAATGGGATTACCATTTGAGGCTGGAAATAAAAAGACATACAGCGGTCTGGAGTCTGCACACCGCCTAATTATGACTGTCTAAATGTCTAAATCTTGCTTAGACAGTCACAGATGTCATCTGAAAGAGACAGCCTGTGTAAAGATGAGGACCAATATGAGGACCTGTGTGTGTTTGTGTGTGTGTGTATGTGAGAGAGAGAGAGAGAGAGAGAGAGAGAGAGAGAGAGAGAGAGAGAGAGAGAGAGAGAATGGGAGAGTGATGTGACCATAGACTGCACAGATAAACTCTTAGGGTCAGCGCTAATCTAAGCTCAGCTGAGCCAAATCCTAAAAGCATACATGGGCAAGACTGGGACAAAGGCGTGGCGAAATTAAAACCAGCGAGAGGGAATAGACTGAAGACAGACAGAAGGGGTGTCATCACTAAGGGATGATTATGTGCCCTATTCTCTGTCCCTTTAAGACTGTGTGAATAATATGCTCCCACTGACCCCACTTGTGGAGCAGTTCCATTCTTCCCTCTTTTTCAGTAGGTCCATGCCTGGTTAATCAAAACACAATAAAGGGACAGATCACCAGTAAATGAGAATATAAAAGGAGCTTTTGCTTAACATAATCCCCCTCCTGATTTGCCTTTTTTGTTGTCCCCTTCTCTTTCAAGGCATTTATTGGTCCTGAAAAGGGACAATAATGTTCGGAGGGGTCCGATTAGCCATTTTGCGCCAGCAGTCAACACGTTCCTTCAAGCATCTCTAAATGATCCCTTCAAAACAATCTGCAGATTGAAATTGCTGAGAGGATTAAAGGGATGGCCGAGCACAGCTCTGTGGCACAGACCCACAAGATTGGCCTTTAAAGATTGGAGATAGACTTAAATGTGTTGCAGCAAAGATGTTAACCAAGTTCTGGACAGGTCAGGCTGGGAATGAATCAGAAAAGGGCTGCGGGTTTTGGTCAGTATTCAGCGGACACCATTATCTGTACGTGATCCACAGTGGGGGTATTCGAGGATCATTGGTGGGGGGTCCAATGATATCTAATCCATTCTCACACCTAGGTAGTTAAACTGAAAACAGTCGGTTATACAGCAGTTTTCAGGATAATCGACATTCTTTAAGGTTTTTTTTTTTTCAGGACAGATTGTTGTACCCTTTAAGACTTTTACTGACTTTTACATTTTCTGCCTGTACATTAGGGGATGTTCGTGCAGTGTGTATGTGTCACGTGATTCTCGTTTTTACTCACCTGTTTTTAATTGCCCGTTAATTACTATGACTATTTGTTTACTCCACGTTGCATGTGACTTCACAGAGTCCGCATCATCTTTGTCTGTGTTGGTTTATGTGCTCTGTCTCCATGTCAATGTTTCTAGTTCTTGGGATTGTTTTCCCTGTTTATGTTTGACATTTTTTGTTAATAAATGGTGTTTTGGTTATCCCTGCATTTGGGTTTTTATCCTCACCTCCGCTGATATTTACAGTCTCATATAGGGATGTGGTAGCTTAGTGGTTAAGGCGTTGGTCTACTGATCAGAATTTGAATCCCAGGCCCCCCAAGCTGCCACTTCTGGGCCCCTGAGCAAGGCCCTTAACCATAAATTGTATAAATTGAAATCAAATGTGAGTAATGCTGGATAATGGTGTCTGCACACTGGCGTAAATGTAAATATCGCAGTGCTTTGTCTTCGGCAAAAGCATATTCACTTTCACAACTCCACGATGATCCATGATTGATGTACTTGAATTCTACCTTTTAGACTAGCTTGTTCATGTTACAATATAAGAAAGAAACACCAGAGCAAAGCTGTGTTTTTTTTTGTTAAACCCAGAAAACATCAGTGCCCTGTGCTCACTCACCTGCAGTTTACTTGTCATCTTTACTGGAGTTTCGATATTTAATCTGTGGTACGTCACTTTTAAAACAAAGCCTTACGGTGTTTTACTTTGAATGTCAATAGAACAGCCAGTGGCTCTGCCAAACAATAATCCCCTGCAGATCCTCACTTACAGCCTCACGCTGTTGCTTTCTCCTGCTGTATACTTGTCACTCACCTCATAGTTATGAGTCTTGAATTGTAAACCATGCAGTACATAATGTTAATGAACTACAACCTGTTAGGAGGGTAGATTGAGTCCTTGTTTTTGACTGAGGATCTGTAATAATCACCCACTTTTCTCTTACGTGTTCCGAAAGCATATGATATTCTGTGATTTATAGATTGGTTAAAAGTTAGGAAAGAGCCAGAATATTATGAACTGACACTCTTTCACAGCTTTCAGATAGATTTGGAATGTAACCTCTGTAAATATTGAAGTATAGATTAGGCTGATGTGTTATAACAATATACTAACAATAACGTGACAAAGTATAGCATAGTACATTTTTCTGAGGTATACCTGCTTAATAAAAAAAAACAAAAAAACAAAAATTAAGAGTACAGGGTCAGGATTGATCAGGGATGGTTGGGGGTCTTGCTCAGGAGCTGGGTGGTGGCATCTTGGCAGTTCTGTGGCTTGAACCTTGACCTTCCGATCAAGCCTTAATCATTTTTTCCCCAAATTTGGTCACCGGTGAATTCCCACCTACCAGCCAGGCTTTCCTTTTCATATAACAGCTACCAACCCAGAAAGGTGAAGGATACACGCTTCCTCTGGGACACAATTTTTCAAACTGCATTTCATCCTATGTCACAGGGCAGCCTTACACACTTCAATGAAAGCGCTATCTGATTTCTTCCACATACATGATCTCACAGATGCCCATGATTAGCTAGTGGTTGTGATTGACAGGGAAGACAGAGTATTAGAGACCACAGCTTTTTAGGATCCTGAACAACAGTGCTGTTTGAACGATTTTCTGGTAGTTTGGTAACAAACAGTCGTATGCAAAAGTTTAGGAACCCCTGACAATTTCCATGATTTTCATTTAGAAATATTTGGGTGTTTGGATCAGCCATTTCATTTTGATCTATCAAATAACTGAAGGACACAGTAATATTTCAGTAGTGAAATGAGGTTTATTGGATTAACAGAAAATGTGCAATATGCATCAAAAAGAAATTAGACAGGTGCATAAATTTGGGCACCCTTGCCATTTTGATTTGAATACTTGTAACTACTTAGCACTGATGAATTGGAACACACAATTGGTTTGGTGAACTCCTTAAGCATTGAACTTCATAGACAGGTGTGGCCAATTGTAAGTTCTCTTTGACTCTCCTCTGAAGAGTGGCAACATGGAGGCCTCAAAAAAAACTCTTAAATGACCTGAAAACAAAGACTGTTCAACATCATGGTTTAGGGGAAGGCTACAAGAAGTTATCACAGAGATATAAGCTGTCAGTGTCCACAGTGAGGAACATAGTGAGGAAATGGAAGACCACAGACACAGTTCTTGTTAAGGCCAGAAATGGCAGGCCACGTAAAATATTGGAGTGGCGAAGGATGGTGAGAACGGTCAAAAACAGCCCACAGACCACCTCCAAAGACCTACAACATCAACTTGCTGCAGATGGTGTCACTGTGCATCGTTCAACAATTCAGAGCACTTTGCACAAGGTGAAGCTGTACGGGAGAGTGATGCAAAAGAAAGTTGAAGTTACGCCGGGGCTGGATATTTCAACAAGACAACGACCCAAAATCTACTCAGGCATTTATGCAGAGGAACAAGTACAATGTTCTGGAATAACCGTCCCAGTCCCCAGACCTGAATATCATTGAACATCTGTGGGGTGATTTGTAGCGGGCTGTTCATGCTCG
The DNA here is from genome assembly GCF_030014155.1 of Tachysurus vachellii. Lineage (NCBI taxonomy): Eukaryota > Metazoa > Chordata > Actinopteri > Siluriformes > Bagridae > Tachysurus > Tachysurus vachellii. The sequence goes on along the minus strand of NC_083471.1, from coordinate 22,841,355 downwards.
GCAACCATCAAACCTAACTGAACTGGTGATGTTTTGTAAGGAGGAATGGTCCAAAATACATTCATCCAGAATCCAGACACTCATTACAGCCTATAGGAAGCATCTAGAGGCTGTTATGTCTGCTAAAGGAGGCTCTACTAAATATTGATGTGATTATATTTGATAGATCAAAATGAAATTGCTGATCCAAACACCCAAACATTTATAAATGAAAATCATGGAAATTCTCAGGGGTTCCTAAACTTTTGCATACGACTGTATATATTACCATAGAAATGCTCTGAAGTATTGTAATATGATATTATTTGTCTTTTCCCTGCTTACTTCCACTATTTAGTATTAAAATATATTAATGTAGGAGATGATTTCATCCAAAGCCATTTGAAATTGAAAGTAAATTTGTGGTACTTTGATTTGAACTTATAACCATCCAGTAACTCGGTACACAAAAAGAAAAAATCTATTTTTTTCTTATCATCTATAGCCTAAACTTGGGAAGATCAAATCCAGAGGATTGTTCTGTCCCGGACCAGACTTTGTTTACGGTGCAGTGACCACCTTTCAAGATGGTGGAGCAGCAGAGGGTAGGTGATCAACCAAACCCTGAGCTTCCTAACTGTTTCTTTTTCAATTTTAAACTGCCTGAACACCAAAATGCATATATATATGCATATATATATATATATATATATATATATATATATATATATATATATATATATATATATATATATATATATATATAAAAGGATATATATGAAAAACGTTTTGCTCTAAAGACGACTCTAGCACCTTTAATGTCTAGGTTTAAAAGGAAATGTGATACCTGCGTACACCCTACATGTATATATATATACAGTATATATATATATATATGTATATATATATATACTGTATATATATATATACATGTAGGGTGTACGCAGGTATCACATTTCCTTTTAAACCTAGACATTAAAGGTGCTAGAGTCGTCTTTAGAGCAAAACGTTTTTCATTTCTTACAAATACAAATAACGTGTAAAATTATTTAGAAATGATAAAAAGTAAAAGTTGTAATTTTTTTTAGATCACGTCCAATATGAGTGTGTTATACAAACATGGACGAAGCAGTTTGGAAACCAGCTTCTTGGTCTGGGATGTTGTCAGTCGTTTTAGAGACACGCCCACAAACACCCCTTCACACCCTCATAAATCATTACGAGATAATAAATGTTTATAGAGTTATAACTTGAATGTCTGAGTGTGCTTGAAAGAGATTTCATGACAATGATTGCTTTGGTAGCTCTAGTTCTGGAGGTAGAGGTTTGTGTATATTGGTGGAAATTAAAGTGAAGTCAATGAGAAAAAAAATCCTTCTAGTTTTATGTAACTTCCACCCATTAAATTGTTTAGAGACCTTGGTTTGCAGTCTGTGCCTCCAGACTGTGAGAATATCCAACATTATGTATCCGTCATTATGCATCCTTGTGTATTTTCTCTCTTTTGTTGATCTCTGGCTTGTGCTCTCAGCCCTTTCCAACTGGCACACTCCTTCACTGTCCATGTCCAAGTCTGCACAGTACAGGAAGGCAGAGCGGGACTTTGTGGCACTGAATCGTGAAGGCGTAAAGTCTGGCCTGGTCACAGCTAAAGAACTGCATCAGTACCGCGCCACTCACGATATCAGACGCCCGGTCGCTTCCAAAACCTTCAAGTCTGCTCCAGTACAATTACCACAGGACATCACATTCGGCCTACCTACACGGTAAGTGTGTGTTTGAAATTGAGAGAAATTGTGAATTATTACACATTATATAACTGGGGACATAAAATTGCGCAGAAATCCTACAAAATTCAGGAATCATGCAGCACATATTCCCACTGGATTAAGGAGTAAAGTCTATCCTTTTCCTTTTTATTTATTTATTTATTTATTTTTCATTAAATTCAATTTAATTTCAATAAATTCCTTTCATTTTAAAAGACTTTATTTGAATTTATTTGAATTTTATTACAATGTCCTTCCACAGAGCTGAAGCCATGTAAAGGAAGGTAAAATGACCACGACATTTTAAACCATTAAATAAATCTGAAAAGTCTTGTAAAGCATGTAGTACTCTAAGTAAAGTCTACAGAGCTGAAATGCTTATGTTATGTAGTGCACAAACAGTGAATATGATGGTATCAGGGGTTAGACTCGAAAAAGATTGGGTAATAATTGTAATGTCACCTTATAAAGCAGCCAGAAAGGGGCATTTAAAAAAGAGAAATAAATTCATAGACTATAAAGGACAACACTCACTGTTTAGGTACTATTTTAGTGAAAAAGATGAATTTATGCACCATAGAAACTCACTCACTCTCTCACTCATCTTCTACCGCTTATCCGAACTACCTCGGGTCACGGGGAGCCTGTGCCTATCTCAGGCGTCATCGGGCATCAAGGCAGGATACACCCTGGACGGAGTGCCAACCCATCGCAGGGCACACACACACACACACACACTCATTCACTCACGCAATCACACACTATGGACAATTTTTCCAGAGATGCCAATCAACCTACCATGCATGTCTTTGGACCGGGGGAGGAAACCGGAGTACCCGGAGGAAACCCCCGAGGCACGGGGAGAACATGCAAACTCCACACACAAAAGGTGGAGGCGGGAATCGAACCCCCAAACTTGGAGGTGTGAGGCGAACGTGCTAACCACTAAGCCACCGTGCCCCCCACCATAGAAACGTCAAAATTTATTTATTCAACTTCAGTAAGCACTTTATTTTGAAAAGTCCTGGAGACTATCCTTGGAATACCGGGTGCAAGGTGGGAATACAGCCAGGCCGGAACGCCAGACGGACTATAAGCGCACAACCACGCTCTTAACAATGTTTCTTTTTTCTTTTGTCCTTATACACGCAGACTATTTTCAGCTCTGAGCATAAGTGGGCAGATGGTTATCTTGGGAACAGCTTCACTATGCAAATGATCAGTATCCTGTCTGCAGACCCAGGGCAAACGGGAGTTTGTAGTGTGTAAAAGTGCTCCTGGGATGTCTTCCGAGTCGGGTGACTGAAAGAGAAAAGGAAAGAGGAGAGAGAAAAAATGGAAAAGAGGAAGACGTCTGACTGGGAATGCGTGCAGAGATACAATACGAGGGTTGTAGTTAGAGCAAAAGCAGGGTTATCACAGCCGCAAGCAGAGCGAACGCTGCCTCGAGCTCCCTCTCTCTAGAAATCTACGCTTACTTTTTCCTCCTTTAACACATAGGTGTTGCAGTGGAGCTGAATTATTCAAAATAATAATCTCTCTCTCTCCTTCTCTCTCTCTCTCACACACACACACACATTACTCTGTGTCAGATTTATTCCACGCTTGATGCATGGGGTGTGTGAGAGGCCGGCGTGTGTCTGTTCAGTCTGGAGAAAGGGATGGAGCAATAAAAGATAAGATCATGGCTCCTCAGGGACTTGTTTGGTCCTGTTCTCTATCCATCAAATGCTACTCACCAATGCCAAGGTCAGCCCTAATGAGGCAGCGCTACAATGCTAGCACAGTGTCGTCCCAGCAATACTTGCACGCTCTACATGTATAATGCAGAATACACACTATATATGCTGTATATTCACATGTATAATGCAAAACTACACACACTCACACACACACACACACACACGAGGGAAAGTCTAATTTACTGACATCCTCAATGTAAAATTCAGATTACCACTGGATGTTGACCTTTGAACCTTTTAAATATTAAAACAAATCTTAAACATGATATAAAACAAATTCATAGGAAAACGATAACACATTCTTCAGAGTATATCACGGAACCTTTGCTTTGCTTCATAATCTTAATCTGCCCCACTTTTTTTGTACTAGTAATAATATATTTCTATGAAGAAATATAGATTACTAATGAAAAGAAATATAATGTAAGTAACTATTCGTCCTGCTGTTTTGCCTAAACATTGTCGTATTGCTGGAAATGTAATAATATTGTGCATGTGATATATTACTAAAATATCATGTTTTGTGTTTAGTATTTAGTATTTGACTTGCTCATGAGTACTTATTTCTGATTGGAGAGAAATTTAATACACCCGGTTCATAGAGAATTGTGCTGTTAATGATGGAACTGGTTACAGGAAACAAATAAAAAATATGGTGTGTTGTCCTTTTATTAATAAAGTGTAAGTGACGTATATAAAAGGTATAAAACTCTTCAGGATGTGATGTTAGAAAGAATAAGAAATTATTTCATTATATTGTCATTGAATATTTACCCGTAAAAGCATGTCATGTATATCGCCCACTAGAGTTCTGACATTTCTATGTTATTGAAAACACCTCTGTGATCTCCTGAACACTGCATTGTCCTTCTTATCAAATATATCCTCACCATATCAAAAGTATCAGATACTGTACGTGGGTCATGCAGAAATAGAAGCCTTCGTCTCATCTCGGTGTGAAAGATGTTTCCCCAGTTTTACACCTGTTCCTAATATTAGACACCAAAGATTTGCGGGTAACAAAAAGGTAGCAGCAAACAACAACACTCTTCTTAGCCAGTGTTTGGCAATATTTTCCATCTTTGGATGAAACTGTGGCCTTAAGCTTTCTTTGCTGTTTCTGTCCAAAGTCATCAGGATGTTTATCTAGCACTCATTGAGACATGCGGTGTGTACTAATGATGCAATAAAATGAACAGCAGGGGGTGGAGCTGAGATCGGCATCTTACCAGAGATCATAATTAAGATATACCACAGGCTCCAGTTATTCAGCTGTGGCAAGGCGTAAGATGTGCTTACAGGTAGATGAGCATAAAGAATAAAGCAAAGATAAAGAGGATGTGAGGATGAATTCAGAGCACATTTATTTATATCATCCGCAGGCCTTCCACTCCAATATCAGAGCTGTTGAAGTTTAAGTATGGCCAGAGGTGGCTAGAGGAGCAACAGGCCAAAGACAAAGAACTGCTGGAGCACCAGACTAAGAAGGTAAGATCACAGTATACTTTTTATCATTAGAGGGATATTATTAATAGTATAAAATATAACCAGAACCAAACCCTGACTGATACTTTTCCACAATTTCTTTCTAGACCCTGTTTGTTTCTAATTATGTGACTTCTGATTGCACAAGAACTAATTTAGGGCTTGCAATAGAGGAATGAATAATTATAGTCACCTCTTTGTGCAAAATATATTTTGTGGGCTATACTAAATTTTCCCCTTCAATTCTTTAACCTCCTGAGACTCGTATGCTACTGTTGTGTACATTACAATTTCTACTGACTGTTTCTCTTAATTCATAGCTGATAACTAAATTTAATCAGTGTTTTCAAGGAAGCAGTTTGGCAAAAGATTTATACTTAACAGTCCTCATATAAGGTTGGTACAATAAATATATATAGACAATGAAGTGTGATAAAATGTTATGTCCTCATACAGTATGAGGACATTCGGGTATCAAGAGGTTAATAGTAGCTGGTTTGTGTGGATTCATGATTTTACTTTTGCAAGACGATGTAGTTACAGCACTAAGAACAAAATAGGGATTAGATTAATAAAGTAAAGGGGAAAAGGCGAGTTTATTTACTTATCCTCCTTTTTTTATAATGAGCTCATTTAAAAGATCTTTAGAAATACAATCCTCAGGCATAAAACACATTTGAAAGTTTAATAACATTATAGAAAAGTCCAAGTACAAAAGGTATCTAGATTAGAAAGAGATAACATTGATTATCTCGTTACAGAGGCACCTGTCAAGGGGTGGAATATATTAGGCAGCAAGGCTTAACTTAGCACGAGTCTACGTTGTGTTGGAAGAGGAAAAAATGAACAGGCTTAAGGATCTGAGCTACTTTGACAAGGGACATATTGTGACATTTAGACTACTGAAAATCTCCTGATGTTCCTGATATACTGGTGCAGTGAAGGACAACCAGTAAACCAGTAACAGGGTCATGGGTGTTCAAGGCTCACTGATGCGCATGGCAAGAGAAGGCCTGCCTGTCTGGTCTGATCCCACAGAAGAGCTACTGTAGCACAGATTGCAGAAACATTTCATGCTGGCTATGATAGAAAGGTGTCAAAACACACAGTACAGCACAGTTAGTTGTGTATGCAGCTACATAGCTGCAGACCAGTTAGAGAGCCGTTGGTGACCACTGTCTTTCACCAAAAGCATCTACCATTGGGTATGTGAGCATCAGAACTGGACCATGGAGCAATAGAAAATGCGCCTTGCTCTGATGAATCATGTTTTACATCATTTGGTGTGTGCATGTTGCTTACTTGGGGAAGAGATGACACCAGGATGCACTATGAAGGTAAACCGGTGTAGGCAGTGTGATGCTCTGAGCAATGATCTGCTGGAAAACTTTGTGTCCTGACATTCATGTAGATGTTATTCTGACACCTACCACCTACCTAAACATTGCTGCACACCAAGTACATCCCTTAATGGCAAATATGGCTTCTTTCAGTCATTATTAAAAATAGAAAGGAAATTGGAATACAATAGTTTGTGTGTGAGCTATCGTGTTACATTGCCCAGCCTTCTCTTTGTGAATTCAGTATTCAGTATTTATCAAGTTGTTTATTTCTCTACCTTGTTTCTTTCTCACAGGTTCAGCTTCAGAGGATCCAGGACACTCGTACCACCCTTCTCCGTAAGAGTCGCCCTCTGGAGGAACCACCATCCATGTGGAAACTGCCCCGTTTCCAGCAGGTGAGACCCTGCACTTCCTTCTTTTTAGAACAGCAATTCAGCTGAGTCCCATGACTCTACATTTACTTTATTATTTATAGTATTTGAGGTGTGCTGAAACTTTAACAGTCAAGAAAATGTTGATATATTATCTTATTTGATCAGTTTGCCCAGATAATAGGGGCGTATATCAGTGATGGTGATGAGATGCATTAGTTTAGCTGCTCTCAAAGCCAGTATAAACGCATGACTTTATCACCTGTGTATGTGTGTGTGTTTGACAAGACAGCTTGGGGTTAGAGGACACATGGGAGGAAAATCAGCATTGAAAGTAATGATTTCTTTCCAGATTCCTTTACAACACACACACAAAGCCAGTGTAGTAGTCCAGCTCTCTCACCCTCCCTATCATAGGCCCGGCTCAAGCCACCAATTAGATTAAAAGTGTTCTTTTTCCATTGGTCTTTTGCGCTGTCGTGCGACCGATCATCCTGACAGCTCCGGCTGCCGGTGAAGCTTGAAAATCCTCTATTGACAATACCCAGTGCTTCCAATTATGAGGGAATCAGACTCCTGCTGAGCTACCCAGCTCCCGCACACACATGCTAAGCACACACATGCTTACAAAACATACACACTCCTTTTTTTTCCCCCCACATACATATGCATGCACACACTATCTCTTGTCTGCCACCCTACACCTCTATTCTCCATGGCTTTCATTTTACCTTCATTGCGTCCTGTCTGCATGCGTCTTCTCTGAAATTTACCTACACATCCCGTGGCTGGGTGCACGCGGTCTCCCTCGTCCTGTCGTCCAGCCTCGGTCGGCTCTAATGAGTGTGTTGGGGATTGAGGGGGTTGGGTGGAGGGGGTACCTTGCATCTTGTTTTCACTGCGCTAAATTCTGCCTTGTATGACAGCTGACGTTGAGGAGAGAACGTTAACCTTATAAAAGATTTACCTCCGCTCATTATGGCCTGTCAGCTCATGCTCCCGATGGCTCATGGTTCGACGTTTGCATCTCCCGTGTGCAACGCTTTTTTTTTTTCTTCCTCCCCCTCCATCATCTGTTTGTTTGTGTTGCGGTTCTCCTTCACGCCTCTCTCGTTCTGCCTTTGGTGGGCCCCGTGTTCTTGCACTGTAATTCAAAAAAAAAGAACCGCACTGAAGTGCCAAAAGCGTTTGAGAGAGAGACGAAGGGAATTCGAACAAAATAAAGCAAGAAGAAACAACAAACAAGGAAATTATATAAATAAACCGTAGTGATGCGGTGACATTTTTGAACAAACTGTTCCCTTAGATTTGATAAGAAAGCTAAGTGAAGCAATGTTTGCAGCGTTTGAAGCATCTATCAAGCATTTCAGATGTGTTACAAATATAAGCAAGCTTTTAACATGCAGAAAAATAGAAAATAGAATAATATGCTCTGGACTGACAGGTTTGGTGTTTGATAAATTTCTCAACTAAATGTGTTACACCAGCAAGCAGTTTCCTGTTGCCTTCTTGACAGTATTCCGGCTGCTTTACTGGAATAAATGATCGTGAGGAGCATTTTACAATTTTTATGACTTGTTTACATCATCCTAAATAATTTTATTAAGAACCAACTTTGTCTTGGGTGGCATCCAATTCAGACAGTTATTATATTACAGTACAAAAGGCTCATTGAAAGTGAATGGCTCTTCAGCTGTTTAGTTTTGCTGATCCTGTGCCCAATGTAGTAGCCTCAAGGTCTGATGATGCTTTTCTGCTCACTGTGGATGTAAGGAGTAGTTATTTGAGTTACAGTGGCCTTCCTGTCAGCTCAATTTGCTCATTCTTTTCTGACCTCTCTCCTTAACAAAGCATTTCTCGCTTCTCACTGTTTGCTTTTTATTGTTTTTCATGCTATTTTGTGGGAATTCTAGAGGAGACCTCCCACAAGATCAGCCATGCCTGAACAGTCGAGACATTGCCATTGCATTTTTCTCATTCTGGCATTTGATCTGAATATTAACTGAGGCTCTTGATGTGAATGTATATGAATGATTTTATGCATTGTGCTGCCATATGAATGGCTGAGTGAATAATTGCATAAATGAGTTTGAATGTTCCTATTAATTTGGCCAGTAAGTGTATAATATTGAACCTTTTTGTCTCACACTCAGCAGCACCCAAACCACCATGACTGCAGCTCATCAGGCCCTTGTGGTGTCCCACCTGCCACCAGCCAACACACACACACACAACACACACACTCAAAAAGACAAACACACATATTGTACAAAGAACAGGTTTCAGCCAAGACTTTCCCAGTACCTGTCTGCTGTTATAAAAGTAGCAACCTGCACTATACTGAAAATCTACACAGAAAAAAGTTTGTTATCCCCTGACAAACCAAGAGACTTGTTTTTCACGAGAATTCTTACTGACACTCCAATTTAGTGTACCATGTCTAGGACAACCAGACAGCTTGCCGGTACAGTAGCATGTTGCATGGACTTCACTATGCTACAGTACACTGGGTTTATACTCACATGTCATGTGATTATTTCTTTTCCATCTCCTGCAGATTGGACCAGCTCTGGACACCTTCCGCGATCCTGAAGCACGAAAGAAGGCCATGGCTGCACACTACATGGACTCGATAGCCAGACGAGGACTGCTGGGACAGGGCACTTATAATGTGGACTAACAGGCAGATTACTATCCCTATAATCTCCTAGTTTATCCTTCAGATCAGTTTTTTTTTTTTTTGGTCTTACAGTCTGGACATGGAGAGAGTGGTAGTGATATCAGTTCATATTGTCAATATAGATGAGTATGACACATGTATTCAGTTCTGAGTCAACGAAACATCTTTTAGTGCATTATTTATGCAATAAATCATTGCTTAAATTGTTGAATCATGTTGTTTTCACTTCAGAATTCCATCATTATCACCATAATTACTATGGTTTAATTTTTATTATAATGGTTTAATGTAAAGTAAAAAACACTTTACACTGCTCAATTTCTGTGACTACTGAGCTTATGGTTAGGGTTTGGGTCGAGTCATATGTGTAAAAACTGTTCAGATTATTAAAAATTGCATTTTTACATTTTTTTTCTTTTAAAGATCGTATTCTGCTGTTATATTTAACAATTGCAAATAAATCACTCATTTCATCAAACATCACTAATCTGCCAGGAAATTAGGAAGGCCATGATGTTTTTCCACGAGTATTTTTTTCTTCTTGGAGCAGGAGGAGGCAAAGTCAGGGTTTTTTTTTTTTTCCAGTTTATAATCAATTAATATGTAGTGAGTGAATCCATGTTTAATCTATAAACGGTATAGTGCACTGTAGGAGTGTTCAAAAGTGTGTCTCTTACTGCTTAAAACTTATTTTATTAGTTTATATTTAAATTATTTTGGTCGCGTCATTTTAAAGAAGGCTTCCAACCTCCTGTTTTTACTTTACTTTCAGTTAGGTGAGTCAGTCCTATACAAAACATTCTGAAATTTGCACCCTCTATGTGTGTGTGTGTGTGTGTGTGTGTGTGTGTGCGTGTGTATGTGTGTGTCCTACCCCTCCCTCAGCATGTATATTATCAGTTACCCCACACCCACTCAAAAAAAAGAAAGGAAAAAGAAAGAAACAGCCAATCGGGACGTGGCGCTCTGGACACGCGCGTAACGGACACCCTTAAACTCATCCTTCTCTTCTGCCATTGGCTGTTCTCTTTAAGAAAGGATGGCACCAGAAGTCCTGAGAGATCGCTGCCTTTTCCTGTGTGCTATTACACTTGTTCAGTCCACGCAGAAGTTTGAACTTCCCTCGCTACACGACTCGCATGACACTGACATATCTCGGGGATTTGGTTCAGTCGATTTGAGGCATCAGCGTGCGTCGGTGCGGTACCTGGGTACCTGTCCGTGGTGCTGAAAGCATCATGCTGTTTCGGTTCGGGCTCGCGCAGTTCGGTTTATGGAACTGCGCCTGACTTTATTCATAACCAGCACCTTTATTCTTTACCGGATCTGAACAGTTTAGGAAAAAGTCGTTAGCCTTGTATTATTTGGATTTTGGAAACTAATTTTTATATGAAAATTTTCCCAAGACAAGGATAAATCCATCCACTTCATTTTTCTTGATTAAAAGTCAATCCAGACGCAGGACAATTTCTCGTCACCTGATGCACAAATGCTCGAGTGAAAGATCTGCACTGTTCCTCGCTGTGTTTACTATACAATGGAAGTGCCAACAAACGGCTCAAGTTTTGGGATCGACTCTTTGCTCTCCCACAGACCTACGAGTCCTCGCGTCTCCACAGCAGGCGCTTTAACGGGAGACTGTCGCTCTCCGGCCTCCAGCCCGCGTTCGGAGATGGACAGTGACTGCTCGTCTCCACCGTCCCCGAGGCGAGAATCTGAGCCCGGGTCTCCGTTAGTAATGTCTCAACCGAGGACAGTGACCTCCTCTTTTTTAATCCGGGACATTCTGGCGGACTGCAGGCCGCTTGCCGCCTGCGCACCGTACAGCAACAGCGGAGACTCAGTGCGCGAGACCGAGGACTACACCGACAGACTGCACAGCAACTCATCATCGGATTGTGAATTTCGGGGTAAGAGACAGCATAGATTAAAGACGGAAAATACTTCAACATAATGTACTTAATACTTAATGTACTTAAATACTTAATCATAATTGTAAAACCTTTAGACAAAAAACATACATGAGCAATTTAAATATTTCTCTCTAGCATTTCTTTAAGTATAAAATGCTGTGATCATGTGCAGCTTATATATATAGACTTAGAATATAGACTTAGAAAATACAATATTGAAAAATAACGCAGTAAAATATCTAATCCAAGGTTTTAAGTGGATTTATCTTGTAAGAAACACAAACTCTTTTTGGGTTTTTGAATCCTTTAGGAATCCTTAAAAAAGCTTCCTAGTATATTATTATCTTAGATTTGACATCCATCTCCTTAACATCTCCATCTCCTAAGCAGGAAAGCACAAAAACTCAGCTCAAATATACAATTTGGTTAAAAATATAGTTCATGTAGTTTCGTGTAATTAATTAATTAACTTCTTATTCGTAAAAAGTACGTTTAAATAACACAACTTATTTTATAGTTTATTTATTAATGTATCAATTTATTTATTTATTTATTTGCGGAGATCAAATTAGTTCACCTTTTTGTCAGAGCTGAAATATCTGGGCGACTAACTGCAATGTGTCCGTGTGCTAATCAGATTAGCACTGAGATTTATTTTACTGTAGAATCTGTAGTATGTTTGAGCTCCTCATCCCCCTGAGACCCAGTTAAGTGGATAATTGTTTGCTTGTCCAAATCCGATTCGAACTTTTACTACTTTTGTACTCGAGACATCAGAAAAAAAATAGTTAGCAAATAGCAAACAAAAAAATAAAAAATAAATACAAATGCAAACACAATGGCTAGAGAACCTGGCTGCAAATCTGACTCCGGTGTGAAAAACTGGAACCGTTTTTACAAGGGAACATTTTTTTAGTTTATTTTAGATTTTTTTTCGAAATGTGGAAATGTCATCTATATCTTTTGCTTTAGCCAAAGATGAACCAGAAAGGGAAATCTCCAGCAGCAGAGAGAGTCCGTCCTCACGGCTGAAGAAACCCCGCAAAGCACGCACAGCCTTCACCGACCACCAACTCGCGCAACTCGAGCGCAGTTTTGAGCGCCAGAAATACCTGAGTGTTCAGGACCGCATGGAGCTCGCGGCCTCTCTCAACCTCACCGACACGCAGGTCAAGACCTGGTACCAGAACCGCAGGTGAGCATCATGAATAAGTCGTGCATGTAGCCTGCTTGTAAATGTAAACCAGTGCGCGGCTTGTAAACAATGTCTTTGTCTATAAACACAATCTATAACTCAGTGCATTATAACAACTTAATATTTTTTGACGAAAATAAAAATCCCATAAAAGTTTTAGTTTTTTCCCTGCTGTAACATTTGTATAAACCGAACTCACAGGCTACAGTAAGAACCCACATATTTGGGCATGAATAATAAATTACTGCGTGCGTATTAATAATTAAGCCGCCAAGCTGTAATTACACAATTGCTAGAATTCTGAATTATTTATCAGAAAATGGATCTTTGCTGAGTGATAGATGGGTTTACACGTGCTAAACAAAAACCCAACGCATGCACAGATAAACATATCCTTATATAAACATAATAATTATACATAATTTATATTGTAATGTCCTAAAACAAGTTTTTAAAAAAAGTTCATTAAATTCGTTAAAAAATAAAAAATAAATACACCAATATTAATATTAGATTATGTATTTTTTCCATCATCAAGGACAAAGTGGAAGCGACAGACGGCAGTTGGTTTGGAGCTCCTTGCCGAAGCAGGAAACTACTCTGCTCTTCAGAGAATGTTCCCGTCGCCGTATTTTTATCCACAGAGCATAGTGTCCAGTTTGGACCCGGGAGCAGGACTGTATTTTTACAGAGGACCCACTGCGGCACCTCCAGCGCTACAGAGGCCGCTCGTACCTAGAGTTCTGCTGCAGGGTGGAGCTGAGCCCCAGCTGTCCCCGCATCTGTCCACGCACATGTCCCCACTCACTGCTGCGTTACCGAGACCCACACCGCAGCGGTGAACGGTTCAGGATCGTCAGGAAGGACAAAGTGAGAAGCGGTTTACAGCTGAGCAACAGCAGGACGCATAACAGTGGACGTGCACAAGAACGTTCTTTGCGTTTCCGAGATTAATCCACTGCACAAACCGCATTGTTTGCGAACTTTGTATAAAGTTCTCTCATGGGTGAAATCAAGCCTTTTGATTGGCTGCTGATCCCGCGCGCGGTTTTACCCTGAACTGAAATCAGGCTGTAAAGACAGAACTGATGGTCCGACAAACCAAATATTTCAGATTTCAGCTGTCTGATTACCAGAAACTGTCTGCCAAATAATTCAAATAAGAACAAGAAAAACAAGCTATAGTAATAGGAATGTGTAAATAATAATAATAATAATAATAATAATAATAATAATAATAATAATAATAATAATAACGACAATCTATTAACATACATTTATTCATTTTTACTGTTTATCCCCCATACTAATGCATTTGCGATATTCTGCCACGTACATTCCTTATTATTATTATGATGATGATGATATTATTATTATTATTATTATTATTATTATTATTATTATTATTATTATTATTGTTATCATCTCTTTTAAATTACTTTCTTCGGGGTCTACCTGATATAAAGATGCCTCTGATGGCATAATAATTTGAAAATTGTTTGTCACTGTGTCGTGGATATCAGTAGTTTATAAACGGTTTTGTTGACGCCAAAAGTTTTTTTTTCCTAATAAAAAATATAAATAAAATGATATGTTACACGATACTCGGGATACTTCGTGTTGTTTGTGAATATGCTGTTTACGTGTGTGTGTGTGTGTGTGTACAGGTTATGGTACTAATGTTAGAATTATTTTTTTCTTTATTTTTATTATTGATCATTTTAATGCTCATGTTTTCAACAACAAAATTTTTTTTTTTACTTTATTAAACGGTATTTTGTAAACTAAGTAAAATGCTCGCTTACGTGAAAATATCTACGTACGAATCTCTATTATAGAGTCGCCTAATTTAATCCAATGCTCTTTTTCGAAACGTATATATTAAAAAGAAACAGAGACAATTGATTGATTGAGCAACACAAATAAATGTATATGCGGTTAACACTCAGCGTCACGGTTTATCACCGATTTCCGCACATGCTACTAAATAATATGAACAAATGACACAACAGGTTTTATAGTATTAAGGTGACAGTAATTAGTAAAGACGTCCAAGCCGCTTGTGATGCTTCAACTATTTTTTTTTATTGTCGCATCAGAGCCGCTGCTAAACAGCTGGTGAGCGGCACCGCGCTGTACTAAAGGCAGGAGCAGCTGGTGAGCGAAACCGAGGCCTCTCCGCCGTGCCGCACAACACACACACACACACACACACACACACACACACACACACACACTTTACATACACACTCCTTTTCAGAGACTCTGCAGCCGACAAAAGCTGATCAAAAAGACTCTTGGAATAAATAATCAAAAAAAGTTTTAACGGTAAGAAAGAGATCCTTTATTCAGCTGCTATAAGCAAATAACAGATTTTGTTTTGTTTTGCCCGTGTCATTTTAATCAGGAACTAACAAATACCTTAGATTCAATACATGTATTTTATATTAGAACATTTTTAAACCTGGTCCTCAAATCAAGGAAAGCACAGATTTAGGTTATGTGACACATTTTACTTCTAAAAGCTCCAGTAATGCAAAAAAAAAATAAATGCATTACACGTTTACAAATCCAAATATTTTCGAGTAGAACAAACCTTCCACACAGTTAAACTCAGCCCCTCTTCAGGCACTTGGGAGATGACGATGATGAGGATGGTGAGTTTCCTGGTGCTTTGTAATGTCACAGGTAAACATGTCCAGGAGTTGATTTGAACACCTGTATCCCCAAAGCTCTGTCTATGACTATGATTTTGCATCCACTTTGCTTCTCTCTCTCTCCCCTTCACCCTTCTGTCAGCTCATCATCTGCATTTGCTTTCTTCTTCTTTCTCTTCTTTTTGGACTTGGACTCTCCGTCTATCCCGCTGGTGTACTCTGAGCGGATCAGGCTGGCCACTCGCTCTCTGGCTGTGAGCTTATTAGTGGTGGGCCTTAAATAAATAAATAAATAAATAAATACGGTCATGTTCTTATACATTTTGCTTTCAACAACCAAGAAAGGGATTTATCATAAAAAAACAAACCAAACGAAAAAAAATATCCTGATAAGTTTGCATAATTTCTCTTGTTTTTCCAACATACAAATGAATATATTTAATTAGATTAACCATCAGTGATGTTCTTCGGTTAACGGTTACAATATGTGCTATTGACATACAATAATATTTTTTCTTTAAATAAATAATTCAAGAAAAATTCAGAAAGCATTAGGAATGCACTAGAAGAGACGAGCAAATTGTGTTCAGATTTCTGAACGAAGACGTAAGGACACTCTGAAGCACGCTGGGACGAGACGGGGACAGGCTGGCCCAAGACGATCTAGTACAAGTGAGAGAAATTCCCACAGTTGTCGATAACAGGCATGTAGTCAGCAGTGGAGGCTGGTTTAAAACCAGTCTGTTTGTCTAATCAATAACTCTTGAGCTTGAGCCTTGAGCTGTGAGATGTCCCTCTGGGGCTGCTATACATACATATATATACACACACATGCAAACACACTACCCTGAGGGCTCAGAGGAGCTATAAGATTGTAGCTATTGATCTGTTAAAAGTCTCTACAGGACTGTGGACATGAAGGCTGTGGATATACAGACACAGTAACTGACATACTGCAAATATCACCCAATGTAGTGTTTCATCAGTTTTCTTAAACTTGATTCAGCACAGAATTTACAGAATATTCATGTACATGTACACTCACACGCGCACACAGATCATCAATCTAACACAGAATGAGATGAGATTAAATGATTTCAGTGTGTGTGTATACATGTGTATTTACTATGATTTTGATTCATATGATGGATATTAAATTTTATATACAAACTAAATTATAAATAAATAAATAAACAACGACGAGTAAATAAAACTTTCCACAAACCTTTTAGCTAAATGACCGCTTAAATACAGTATGTCACAATCTGGCCACAGGGGTCGCAAGGCAGTGACTTCTGGGCCGGTCCCAAGCCCGGATAAATAAAGAAGGTTGTGTCAGGAAGGGCATCCGGCATAAAACGTGCCAAACATGCAAATCATCAGTGTGAATTCTATACCGGATCGCATGGTGCAGGTGGAACATCACACTAAGGTTGGTCGAGGAAGGAGACGTGTATGTAGACAGAGAGAGAGGAGGAAACGCAGGTGTATAGGTCTGAGAACAGGGACACTGAACGTTGGTACAATGACAGGGAAAGGTAGAGCGCTGGCGGACATGATGGAGAGAAGGAAGGTAGATACACTGTGTAAGCAGAAGACCAGGTGGAAGGGGAGTAAAGTACATTGTACTGGAAGTGGATAATGTAAAAAAATGACAAAGGCCTTTCATTTATAGTATTTTTTTTTTCGGCAGAAAATTGAAATCTTTACTCGTTCTGCTTATAGACACGTCACTGATTTCTCTCACGTTTGGTAGCAAGTCTAAATTTTTTTTTTATTACCAACAAGGCCAATAACTATCTAATTTCACAGTGAGAAACTAAATAACCAACCACAGACCTTCTAGATGCCTGATAGTAAACACAATGTAATATTAATCAACTTCAATTTAAAGGCTTAAATAACCCTTTAATATGGAATTGTGTGTCTCATTTTAATGCTCAAGATTCTGAAGCTTTGGGCAAGAAACGTGTACAAAACATCTTGGTTCCTCTGAAAACTGTGAGGTGGAGTAACTGAGGCCAGCCTACTAGCTCATAATAAATATATCGGAGTCATTTTTTGTGGTTGTGGACTATGTGGTGTCTGCACTGTAACATCAATACATTATAGTCTGTGTAGTGAAAAGAGATAGTGAGCGGGAAGATATTGAATATTTACTGACTTTGCTACGGGTGTTTAAATCTAAAAAAATATTGAGTTGAAGATAGAGGATGTTTTTTTAAGTGGAGTCGGCCTGTTAGACTGAATAAACGTTCAGGGACATATAAGACTTGTGCTATTGCATCTATATGATTATGTTTCATCAAGAAAACAACAAAGTTAGCTGTTTATGATACAAAAGTATTTTGTTAATAACATAGTATTTTATTAATAATTAATATACATTCATGTCTATATATAGTTATATAGATGTGTGTATGTGTGTTTGTGCAATGCTGTCTAACTGCAACAGTTCTACTCAATGCTGCACAATATATACCCTCGAACAGGTGTACACACTTCTCACACACTCTTTACCTAGGAGTATCTGTTATTTCAAATTTAAGGGAAAAAACAGAGCAAAGCAAGCAGCAGTAAGTCTAACCTCACCCTGGGGCTGCTGGGTATTTTTAGCCAGTTCACTGTGCTAGAGCCGATAATGGCCACTCTCCTGAGCTCTTGAGGTTTTGTTTTTTGTTACGGTGTGTGTGTGTTTGCATGTGGATGTTGGTAGTGGTGTGATAAAGCTCATTAGAGAAGTCTTGTCTGGACATGGATGGCGTATGCCACAGACGGCCGTAATGAAGTCTCTACTGACACGGTGGCCAGTCCCAACCATGTCAGGACAACTTCACACTCTCACATGTGTACACACACACGCGCACATACACACACACACTGACGAAGGAGATGGATGCTATAATCGGCACCGGTTCTGCTCAGTCCTGGATTTAACGCAGACGAGAGCCGTGCATGGTGACGTTAGTTAAACGGAGATGCAGACTCTCTGCTTTGAAAGCTGATGAATATATTAAGAGAATCATCTGTTATCTGGACATCAGCGTGTTTGTGTGTGAGTGATGGGTGTTTAGGGGTCTGACCCCTCAGGGATGGACTTATTGTCCTGCTCCATGGGTTCTTTTCACAGGTCCTGCTGCAGGTCACCTGCCAATTACCAGTGGTTAGAGAGAGAGAGAGAGAGAGAGAGAGAGAGAGAGAGAGAGAGAGAGAGAGAGAGACACACACCTAACAGTGACAATATTAGTACCTCGAATAAATAGGACTATACTCCAACACTTTATACAGATTAACAGCACAATTGTGTTCCTCACAAAATGAGAGGTACTTTTGTTTTAGAAATTACACTGCAATTCAGTTTTGACTTCTCCAGCCTGCATTATGTTGAAATACATAATGTAATTTATCATCGTGAAAGTTGTCAAAAGTGTAAATGTTTCTTTCATTATGTAACATTTGCAAGCCTGTGACTGAATTTAATTTTATTTATCTAGCGTAATTCAAAATATGTTTCCTAAAGCTTTTCTTAAAACCATGTTTCTGATAACTGATTTTTTTACTTTCCTTATAATAAATAAACTGCCTTATACACGAGTGTAAACACTTCCAGCTCACAAGAGATGTGCAAACTAAGCCCTAATACAATCTTATACAGAGGACACAGAAACAAGGTTCTTCCTTGTTCACTGTAACAGATGAGCTGATTATTAAAAACACTCATGAAACAGATATTTAACCTGCATCTCTTAGTGAAATTATATCTGGCATCTGCTTTCTGATGGAGAGACTGAACACAAAAAGCTTACATTCTTGTTTCAAAAACACTCAAGTAATAAGTGTTAAAAGAGAAAGCAGGATTACAGAACATTAAAATGACAGTGGAGAGTAAAACAATCAGTTGTTTTAGTAATAAAGCTACATTTATACTGATATTTCTGCAAGAGACCGAGTCAATCTGTCAATCTGATTTCAACATGTGTAGGTCACTGATAAACATCACACAAGCACGCACACACACACGTGCGCACGCACACGTGCGCACGCACACACGCGCACACACACGCACACACGCACACACGTGCGCGCACGCACACACGTGCGCGCACTCACACACGTGCGCGCACACACACACGTGCGCGCACACACACACGTGCGCGCACACACACACGTGCGCGCACACACACACGTGCGCGCACACACACATACACACGTGCACAAACACAAGGTCCTTGGTCTGTAGAGTGGTATAGACCACAGCCAGCAAGTATGACTGACCACAAACACGTGCTCACACATTCAAGGACCAGCCTGGACGCAGCCCCGCTGACCACACTCAGGTTACAGCTTGTGCATTCAGGATCCTAAGGGAGGCCAATCTGATGACCACTAATAACCTCACAGCATCAAGCAGTGGCCAGAACTCAGTGCTTCCACCTAGCAACCGCGCTGCAATGTCCACACACAACAGATCAGGCTTCATCTAGCCGTTAGCCTTCATCTTTACGTGCCACCTGCACTCCAAAAATGTCTCCTACATGACAGGACGAGGCCTTCTGATTAAATCCTTCAATACACTCTGGATTAAAATAGGTTAGATTCAGGTTTAATTCTTCTGTGTGATAAGCGAGAACGAGGTGTGAGGGCCAGGACAGACTGATGTGGGCCAGGCATGCCTGCTTTGTGCCAGAAAACTGCAACTTTTGGCTCTGGTGAGTGTTAAGCACAGGAGACAAGCAAGACGGAAGAAGAGAAGTGTACATGCTGCCAAAAAACACAGAGGAAGAAAGGGAGAGTACAAAGCAGGTAAAGGTCAGGGCTTGACTACTCCTTTCTGACCTTCTGAGGCCCCAGGACAGAGAAAGACGTGCAGCTGCCAAGCCTGCTTGTGTACTGGCACGGAGCTTAACTCTACGTCTAAGAAAGCAACTGCGCCAAGACAATCCAAAATACGGCGCTACATTGAATTTCATTTTCCCTCCATTTAGTGTAAAATCTGAATTTTGTGGAGCTAAATTTTCTGCTAAAAAACACAACCTTAGGCAACATAAGTCACCTCGTCAACCATGACATTATTGCTCAATGACACGTCAAACCTGCTGTTAAATCTAGGTCTTCGTAGTAACTTTAATTTTAACTTCTGTGCCTATTTAGTTTACTAATGTCATATTGTAAAATTCTAATCCTTGCGATTTTTTTTTTACATGTTGGCCAAAGTAAATAATGAGTAATATCGTGAAAACATTGCCATTTTAAAAAATAATTATCAATATTGCCATATTGACTAGCATAAAAACATATATAAAGAACCTATACAGTAATCACTTGGGAAACACGTAAAGATATAAAGAAGTAACGGTGGAATATTATTTAAAAAATGTTGCAGTAGATTAATTAATATAGTGCTTCCGGTAAAACTAATTATTCATTCCGGCTAGAAAAGAAAAAACAAACAAACAAACAAAAAAAACGCAGTTTGCACTCATGTAATATTAATTTTACCAGGTCGCAGTGAATGTGTTATTAGAGCGAATAATAACAGCATATATTCTAATTAATATCATAAATATGTTAATATCCTAAATGTTGGGTTTGGATTTTGAACGTTTAAATTTAAATTTAATTTGAACGTTTATTCATTTTCATTTCCGAGTGTCTATTTTTAAGGAAATGCCATTTAATGAAAGGCACAGAGACTGAAAGAGCAAAAATGATTATTAACTTAAACAACATCTGTATGTCATATTTCAAATATTAGATATTAAATTAAATACAACAAATACACATGCCTATGAATGCATATGTGAATTATAAATGTAAAAATCAAGGCTTTTAAAGCTTGTGTATATTAAACCCATCAACATACCTCTTCTTATCGTTTCCTTTTGCTTGTTTCTTGGATTTCCCTTTAGCTGTGGAGTCTGTGATGGCAGACGACAGGCTCTGTGGTGCGTCTCGCAGGCCGAAGCTCTTGGCGGCGTGACCCAGGTGGAGGTGACGGATGTGGAAGATGTGTTTCAGGGCGGAGGGGTATGCCGTATACGCCCTCACAAACGACTGCAGGGCTGGAGAAACGATGGAAGTTGAACAAGTCAGAGCTGATGAAATAAATTAATGCAAATACAATCCTAAATGACAAAAACTGCACAATATATATTTATTTTTCGGGCTATTTCCGGTCTGAAACCTTGTCCTGCAATTCCAGCATATACATTCTCCCAGTTTGATTAAAATATCACCACAGGAAGTAGCGTGTAGCTCCACCAGTGTTGTAAATGTGCGTGATATCAGATAAGACTCACCTTTCTTAGCAGCCTGTACCGATTCGGCACTGGCGTGGACATAATTCTCGAAGTCTGTCTGTAAAACTGTAGCTCTCTCACGCACATCTTGCTCACGGGCACCGACTGATTTCTGATAAGAGAGCAACACTTGCGATATTTGGCTTGGTAAACAAAAAATCCTTAAAAATAATACAATTCATCTCATTAGCACATTTTCCTCTGGAAATAATCTAAAAAAATAAAAGCATTCTTCTAAATTCAAAAGAAAATATATGAGGTCATATAATGTTAATGCATATCATATAATGTATCTCATCGTGTGCATGTGACGACAGCTTCTGGACACAAAATTGCGTATCGCACATATTACGTGTATGTAAATGTAATCCAGAGTAACCTATTAAAGCCTACCCAGTAGAACACATTAGTATAAACAGCTGTTCACCTCGGAGACGTTCGCGTAAAAAAAGGACATTGGTTAAACACACTGTATTTTCTGAGCCCCCTGCCGTCTCCTGACCTTTGGCCTCCAAGATGAAAAGTGCCCATGGGGGTATTAGTGGAGTAAGTCGATTGGTTTAGAGCGAGAAGGGGGAAATTAAATCAGGATTAAGAGTGCCTGAGAGCTGGCTGTCGTCCCCCCTCATTGTCATGTTACAGAGTTGAGAGAGGGAGGAGAGTGGGGAGAGTGAGAGCGAGAGAGAGCGAGAGAGAGAGAGAGAGAGAGAGAGAGAGAGAGAGGGAGGACATCTTTCTCAATAGTTCCATATTAACACCTAACGAGTACAGGTCTGTCTTATGCCCACAGTTCCAGAGATCAATATAAAGAACTCAAGTACAACAGCATGCAGTATCAAGGGGTCAAAATGACCTTTTTGTCCCAATTCCCTCTGCCTCTGAAACGCTCGTCCTTCAACAGAGTCGACAAGATGTCTTCATTTTTCATCTCACGGAGACTGCAACACAGAGAAAGAAGGTCTGATGAAAGACAGAAGAAACTATCATTACACATTATTTCTGGCTTTATGCTTTTACTCAGAGGATGAAAGTGTGTGTGTGCTCGCTCTCTTCATTGGCTGGCAGCATTCAGATCAGAAAGTAAGATGCACTGAGCAAACTGCTACTTTACAATGTTGACACTTAAATAAAACAAAGAAAACTGACCACCTCTGCATCACATCTGGTCACTTACACAACCTGAGATTAGCTAGATCACAGACCTGATATTGTGATTGGCCAAAACATTCATGTAGGCGGTCTCTGAGGGGGTGAGGAAGAGAAGGCTGTTGCCCTGAGCTCCGATACGAGCTGTACGGCCGACGCGATGAACGTACTCCGCCGCAGAAGACGGAGGGTTAAACTGCAATGTAAATGTGAGACAGCAAAACAATAAATTACTTCTCCTTTTGCACCTCACTGTGGAAGAATCTGCATAATAATTCAATTATTATATTTTTCTTAAATAAGACATTAATTACACATTTATTTCCTAATGTTATGTAATATAAAAAGGCAAAAAGGCAGGAAAGAAGCAAATGTACCTGTAATATCCATGTGACTTGAGGAAGATCCAATCCACGTGCTGCCACATCCTTTACAAAACATCCAGATAATAAGTTGGCAGAACAGACATGCATAACGTGACCCGTTTCAAACAGCTCGAAGCTCAGCACAGACAGTGTGAAAGAAAACAGCCACGTCTCTAAACAAAGGCTGTTTATTCTCTCGATTTTCTCCCCATTATCCTTTACAGATTTGTGGTGCCTAGCCAAGATTAGATCTTTATTAATAACTGATAGAAGACTGAGAGCCTAGTACTGAGCTTTGGGCCTCCACTCCTCCCTCTTCTGGTCCTGTGGCCCAGCTGGGATAAGCCAGAGTTGGGCAGAGTGCAGATGGAGGCCGGTGCAGGGCCAGGAAAGTCTGTCAAATCCATTAAAACGACTCATTTAATCCAGGAATAATGCTACACAGTGACAGGCCTAGAGTTGTTGCCAAATACGAGACAACTACTTCTCTGTCCAGTCACATTTACATCCTAGATATAAAAAATAATATAGCATATTGTCTGAATTTAGAGATTATCATGTTGTGCTGATGCATAACAGTCCAAATCCTGTTTGATTCAGTCTTAATTAGTGAGGAATTAATAAAGTTTGACATCCTGTGCTCATCTGCACTGAGCAAATGTCATCCGTTATAAAAGAAATTCTTGTTCAGAGTGAAAAGAAATTCTTCAGCAGTTTCCTGAACGTGTAGCATCTCTCCACCTCTACATTTATCCCTGTTCTGAGGAAACATACAATACTGCGTAGAAATCTTAACACGTGGAAAAATGCTGTAAAGCAAAAGATGCCGTCAGAATGAATGAAGATAAATGTTTCTGACACAGAAATATCATACAGAGCAGCCAATTATAATAATAAACCTAATTTAATATTTGATGCGACAAATATTCGTTTAAAAAAACACGAGTAGCCTCAGGTGTCATTTGTGCAGTTTAATTAGCTGATCATTTTTCCTGAGCATCTTTGATGATCTTCCACAGCTCTTCTACAGACTCCAGCCAACATGAGATACACTTGAAAGCTAGAGATCTTAGTACGATATAGATGATAGATGCCTTACAGATTTTTTTTCCCCTCATAAGAGTAACATAATGAAAATAAAGGTCATTAAAACTCACACTGATTTAGTTAATCTCTCTGAAAAAGTAATCTAGTATATAAAATTTGCTCCAAATGACTGACTTCCTTTATTGTAATCATAAAGTTTTCTGAAATTCCCCTCTGAAGTTATACACACACAGACAATATAAGTGATGGCTAGAGATTTCAGTTTTTTTTTTTTTTTTTAAATCTCTAGCCATTTAAATTTGGTGAATTTAATTCAACCACACGTCCCAGACAGGATCTCCGTTCTTGTAGGATACGCTGAGGTTAAAATGTTTAGGACGGTAGGGAGACCAGCGGACAGCCGAGGACACGTGGTTTAGTAAGCAGTGTAGCCAGCACGGTCTGTGAGACCTTTCACATGCAGCGAGAAGGAAACACTGCTACTGCTGCTGCTGCTAGAGAGAGCAGGCCAGGCCTGGCAGCTGTAGCCTGGAGAGACAATCCACACTCAAAGCCAGGGCTAACAGAGCACTTGCTCCCTTAGGGCTTCCCCTTATGGCCCTACTGCCAACAGCTGCGCCAGAGGGGAGCAAAGTAAAGAAAAGAGAAAGAGAAGATCTTGAGAGAAACAGACGGCTGTGGAGCACCAAGACGTGGTCAGGAAAACATGACAGACAGCAATTAAAAAGAAGTTTGTTACTTTAAAATATGTTTTAGGTACGGTATGTAATCGTCATATCATTTAAAACAAACAAACAAACACAAAAAAACCACACTGAACATTTGCGGTGCTATTGATCTGGAAATTCATTAGAAATGAGCTCTGATTTTGCCTCTTTGCCACTACATCTTTAACATAAAACAAAAAACTAAACAGGATCCTCTTCAAACCCTGGTTAAGTGGTGATTTACAGGAAGACTCACCGTACACAGCAGGACCCCGGTCTTACTCTGGGAGAACTCCTGAAACACCTCCGTCCGCTCCTGTTCACACAGCAACACACACTTGAATCTTTATTATGGGACTTCTATTCTCAGATCTAGTTCCAGACTGCCATGTCACGTCACATTTTTCCTGCACTGATAACGAGTTAGCTATAACCACAATAAGCATGCATTGATTTACCAATCAATGCTGAATTCAAAGATGTTTTAAATAAAAGCAATGGAGTTCGCTTTGGAGTGAAAAAATCTTCACGTGAGAAATAAGGAAAATTTACACAAAGTGGCCGAGTTGTTTGATGCTAGCTGGCATAGACACAGGAGAAGGTTAAACATTATATTATTTCATTATATTCATTATTGTCCTTTCATTTACTGAGAGATTAGAGAATATGAAGGATTTTTTAATTGGAAAATCTATTGATTATTAACATGAGACAAGGTCAGAAATAGTCCTGATGTTTTTTACTCCACTGTTCATTAGATCAGTGGTGGTTAAAGCTGGTCCAGTCAGAGAATTAGGATTCTTGCTATGATTTCTTCTATCCTAAAAGAAGGTGAAGATGATGTGACAAATATGACTGTGGAGCCAAAGGACATCACTTCTCTCTCCCTCCTGTAAGTAGAGCACAATCTGTTAACTGTGCTGGAACAGCTGTGTGTCTCCTGTTGTTTTCTTTCACTGCAGAAGATGGCCAGAGCTGTCACATCACCAAACCCATCCATAAAGCTGCTGAAGGCCTTTCCTTATTATCTAAGAAGGGGGAGTCACAGAGGCCTTGGGCGGCTGTGCCCTGAGCTCGCCAGCCTACTTGGAGCATTTGAGCAGCCCTGGTCATGTCCATTAGCATGGCTGAATGAGGTCTGAGGCCTGGGCAAAGGTGGCTCATCTTGCAGTCCCATGGCACTGCCCCAGGGCTCCCGACTGTTGCAGCCACTCCACCAGCTGGCTAATTTGACCTGACTTACTCGAACAAGGCAGGAAGTGTACAAGAGTTGAGGCTGTAGTGCAAATTGCAACTAGGGATTGTGACATTCATATTGTGATAGGTTCAGAACCTGGGCTAAGTTAAATAAGGCTAATAACAGAGTGAGGAATAACTAAGGCGTTCTAGATCCTAGAGTGAAAGACGTACAGCGCTCAGGGTAAAATTTCCATATACAAGACATCTAACCTCTTGCTCCATGTTGCCATGGAGTCGATGAAAGTTGATTGACCCCGGCTGCTTGTTTGCGGTGCTGGGTTTACCACACAGGACATTGGAGAGGAGTGTGATAAGGAACTCAACCGCCTCACAGCTGGATATGAAGACGATGAGCTTCTGATCTCGTTCAAACTAACAGATGAGGAGAAATGTTTTTGGTTTTTTTTAATGGAACCAAAGACGACATCCATCTCATTTATACTGCAAGACAAAAATCAGTATAATCCACACCGAGCTGCATTATAAACCTCTGACTGTGCACGTGAGTGATTACCTTACACCTGGCCAGAATAAATGCTGCAAGGCAGACCAGGCGCAGTTTGCTAGGCACCACCACCATATACTGCTGCAGCTTGTCAGGCACCGTGTAGCTGTCAGCCTGCTGAGAAGGTGGTGATTGGGATGAGAGAAGAGGTTCAGATGTGTCCACGCTTTTATCAGTGACATCTGAGACCTGGATGTACACTGGGTCGTTCATGCTAATGCTGGTTAAGCGGGAGAGCCCTGTTTGTTTAAAAAAATAAATAAATAAGAGTGTTACAAGAGGTTTTACACTGCACAATTATACTGTTAGGTTAAATCTAAAACTGGTGCTTGGAATAAAATTGTGATTTTTTTTTTTTTTTTGTCTGAATGTTTTTAGCTGCTGAATTATGAAGTGGCTCAATGATCAGGGGTGCTTCATTTTTTTGTGTGTTGAATGGGAACACGCAACATGTAACCCCTCAGCGTTGCATAGAATCAGACCCACCTCTAAGTACCACTGGTCCTATTAGTGCCTTGAGCTGGTACCAAATGACCAGAGGCTGACTTACCCTCAGTGAGTGTGGCAGAAAGCAGCACCGTCTGCCTAGCGGAGCCGCCAGCATTCAGAGCGTTCAGTATAACGGTCAGGTCCTTCTCAAAACCCAGGTCAAGAGTCCTACCAAAAACAAAGAGCATGGAAGCTGACAGATCTGAAGATATTAAATGAACGTGAGATAAGATTCTCCATTAAACGCTTAAATACACCTTTAAATACAATAAAACAAACCTGTCTGCTTCATCCAGAACAAGCCAGCGTACAGCGCTAAATGCGATGCTAAGAGTGTTCTTAATGTGGTCTACCAGTCGCCCTGGAGTGGAGATCAAAACATTTATGCCTTTCCTCAGTCTGAAACAGAAAAAACGCAGGTTTAATACTAAGATTAGTTGTATACAAAGTGTCCAGCCCTATGTGTGTGATGTTCTTGCCTGGCTTTTTCTGCTTTCCTCTTTTCCCCTCCCATCAGGACACCAGGCACGATCCAGGTGAATGGCTGTAAAGAAAACAACATCAAATTGCCCAGATTTGTTGTTAGAAAATTGGGAAGAATAAAATCCCACAGATACAGGTTGAGATTAACTTAATTTTCACTTGTTTAATTAATGTTCTAAAGTTCATTTAAGTGTAAGAAATCTCTACCCTAAATCTTAAACAGGTTATATGAAAAAAAAAAAGTCATCGTCAAGAAACTTTAAGAGTCGTAAGAATCTTTTTTTAATAGTATCAAGTCATTTATTTTTTACCTTCAGAAGCTTCTGGAAGATTTGGAAACTCTGCTGTGCCAACTGAAAATCAAGAATGAAAGCTGAACATTATGTAGTTGTCATTAAATGACTATGAAGCATTTGTAAATAGATTTTTTATTATCCGCCTACTTCTCTCGTAGGCACGATTACAAGTGCCAGTGGCCCGTCTGATCTCTGGAACAGCAGAAGGAGAAGAAATGTTAGTCAAATAATATATAAAAGCTACACATGGAGGTGAGGAGCAAAACTCTGGAAGCTATCACTTCAGAAGATGTGGAAGGGAATCCACTTTGTGTGTCCTGAGGTATTTGGTTTTTCTTCTCCCAGTTTAGGCATCAGCGAGTTCTAAAACATCATTTTGGATGATATTACATAATCCAATTGTAAGATATAGTCCAGTTGAATAATTACATTTTTTTTCAGCCCAGATGTTGGCAGTATTATTGACGTTCTTCAACTCTGACTCTTTGTGAAACAAATCAGCGTGTATATAAATGACCTTTTAGATACGTCTATATTGGGGAGTTGGTTCTTATCTGCAAATGATTCGAGTGAATGTTGGTTTTCATTGCAGTCAAACAGACGCAGCATCTGATTCCACCTGTTTAATCAGCTGACACGCAAACAGACGCGCACGCACACACACACGCGCAGACACACACTCGCGCACAGACACACACACTCGCGCACAGACACACACACTCGCGCACAGACACACACACACTCGCGCAAACAGACACACACACACTCGCGCAAACAGACACACACACACTCGCGCAAACAGACACACACACTCGCACACACAGACACACACGCACACACAGACACACACGCACACACAGACACACACGCACACACAGACACACACGCACACACAGACACACACGCACACACACACGCGCAGACACACACTCGCGCACAGACACACACACTCGCGCACAGACACACACACACTCGCGCAAACAGACACACACACACTCGCGCAAACAGACACACACACACTCGCGCAAACAGACACACACACACTCGCGCAAACAGACACACACACACGCACACACAGACACACACGCACACACAGACACACACGCACACACAGACACACACGCACGCACACGCACACACAGACACACGCACACACAGACACACACGCACACACAGACACACACGCACACACAGACACACACGCACACACAGACACACACGCACACACAGACACACACGCACACACACGCACACACAGACACGCACGCACACACAGACACGCACGCACACACAGACACGCACGCACACACAGACACACATTTGGAGCAGTATTGATGAATATCACCCAGATTTTACATTTTTATCTTTTGTTGAGAGGCATTTTGAAACGGGATGTTAATACAGGACATTAGGAAAAGATTCAGTTAGCTTCACCTGTCTTTAAAACCTCAATACTTATTTTTACTAGCAATGAATAACAGTTAACAACCAACAAATGATCGGTTTCACAATTCAGCTTTCACCTTGATTTTTGGCTGCACTGCCTGCAGAGACTGGACCACAGGAATCCCATACGCCAGCGTTTTCCCTAATCAGTGACACAAGACAAATTAGCCACAGGTTACAACTGACTCATAATGCTTTTTTTTTGTTTTATATCATCAACAGAGTGAAACAGAAATGTTATAGCACATTCAAATGATCAGTGAAATGTAGTGTCATATTAATTTGATATTCATTAATAACAGTAACAGAACAAACTCACACCTTAATAATAACCAATCCCACATCAGTTTGCCAGCTAAAACAGTTTTATCCATTTCTAATTATGTTTAACGTTGCTTCCAAAAAAGTGGCATAAACATCTCCTCACAAAAAACATCGACCATGTCAACAATTCCTTACATTTAAAAAAAAAAAAAAAAAAAAAGGGAAATGGTTTAACATTTTCAGCATTTTCTGACCAATCTGATTGGAAAATAGATGCAATTTTATATAGATTTTTTTATTTGATCTGATCTAACTGCAGCTTGTGTGTTGCCATGTACAACTTATCAGTTGCCCTGAATTAACAGCTTTATGTAAGATGCACCTGAGGGTCATACCTGATCCAGTTTGGGATCGTACAACAGCATCTTTTCCTGCCATGAGCACTGGAATGGTCTGCTTCTGAACACTACAAATACATACAACATGTGAGAATCCAAGCAACAGCTGTAAAGTTGTTAAGACTTTTACTGTATAATGTATGTACCTGGTCATACTGCTTATGTTTAACACTTTGTTAAGCGTCGCTACCTGCGGAACGAAATACAGAAGAGAATACACTAGGTTATGACTGCTAATGAACTGTAACTTAACATCAATGGTCTTATAAGTGATCTTACTAAGTGAGGATGCAGGTCTACTTCTTGAAACGAGTTGCTAGTGAAGACCTTCTCCTTCACCTGAGTCACAACAGGACTACAGGAAAAATGTAATGTTACTTTAATTTTAGCATCTAGGTAGAACATGATGCAAGGACAGATAAAGTTTACTGACCTGAGCACATCTGGGATCTCAGGGTTGTTACGAAAAAGAGATGAGGTTTTAATAAAAGGTCTATCGTGTCCCTTATGTTCCTCGTGTCCATTCTTTGGTGAAGGTTTTGGATTTGATAGGAGCTTCGACTCTGCCTGGTCCTCATACTTTGCGTTCATCTGAGCAGTTAGCTTCTGTTGCTTAGCAGAGCCATAGTCTTGATTTCCAAATAAAGCCTTCCTTTTTCCATTCGCTGCCTTTTTCTGCAAACACCAATAGCGTACGTTTACTTATACAGCAACCAAAAAAGTGACAGACAACTTTTTTGTTGTTTTAGAAACTATTAGAATGTCTACAGACAACACATACAGTACAAAACCTGAATCTCTTAAATCTTGTGACGCGGCAGTGTGATATGGTCCAATGTAAATTATCATTTCTGGTACTATTTTAAAGTTGATTATTTTTTACTTTAGTACCATGCCCTAAAAATATAAATAAATAAAAAATAATTAATAAAATGTATATATAATGTTACTGTACAACACATCATTTAGAGATGTGTTTAATATTGTCTCTTGACTAGACTATAAGACATAATAGACGTAAAAAAAACTCTCTGAATTCTCCTGGTCCTGAAAACTTTTCCATGTCTGTAAACTCA
>NC_083471.1:22785461-22807961 GCF_030014155.1 Tachysurus vachellii | reverse complement strand
ACAGAAGGGTATAGTAATGTGTGTGGAGAGTATAGTAGTATATAGTAGTATAGTAGTGTGTAGAGAGTATAGTTGTACATGTTAAAGGGTGTAGTAGTGTGTAGAGTATAGTTGTACATGTTAAAGGGTGTAGTAGTGTGTAGAGAGTATAGTTGTACATGTTAACGGGTGTAGTAGTGTGTAGAGAGTATAGTTGTACATGTTAACGGGTGTAGTAGTGTGTAGAGAGTATAGTTGTACATGTTAACGGGTGTAGTAGTGTGTAGAGAGTATAGTTGTACATGTTAAAGGGTGTAGTAGTGTGTAGAGTATAGTTGTACATGTTAAAGGGTGTAGTAGTGTGTAGAGAGTATAGTTGTACATGTTAACGGGTGTAGTAGTGTGTAGAGAGTATAGTTGTACATGTTAACGGGTGTAGTAGTGTGTAGAGAGTATAGTTGTACATGTTAACGGGTGTAGTAGTGTGTAGAGAGTATAGTTGTACATGTTAACGGGTGTAGTAGTGTGTAGAGAGTATAGTTGTACATGTTAACGGGTGTAGTAGTGTGTAGAGAGTATAGTTGTACATGTTAATGGGTGTAGTAGTGTGTAGAGAGTATAGTTGTACATGTTAATGGGTGTAGTAGTGTGTAGAGAGTATAGTTGTATGTACACAAGGTTACAGAATGTGTGTGAAAGTATGTTTAATGACCAAATGATGGCTCACAGAACACACGCTGCTTTACCTTCATCTTGTGTGATATGTTGCACTGATAAACTGGTGTTTTATATACACTAGTATATATAAATAGTTATATAAACTAGTTTTATATACAAACTCCAAATCTGCATTCAGAATGTTTTATATTAAGAGCAAGAATTCTGATTTGTTGTGATGAACCACCCACTGAGAAGCGTTATAACTATGGCAACAATTTAAAAGGAAGATGACGACATCATAGTTCGTACAGTAGTACGACTGGAGACTTGCAGCAATAATTTCCTTGTATGTGCAAACATAGCATTAGGCTGAATATCTTAGCTCATAGATTTTTATATTTTGTGTAGTATCGAAGTGACATTTAGCATTTAGAGTTTCTACTTTGCACCTTATCAATCCTAATAATTTTCCCGTTATGATGGATTTCCTCATCCTTCACCTCTTAATACTTAACACTTTGAATTTAGTATCACACACACATCCCCGGGTAATATCTAGAACTTACATGACTGTAAAAGGACGGATTATTAACAATCTCAAATTCTGCTTAATTAGAAATTAAGCTGCTTAATGAAAGAGACAGATGCAATTTAAATATATTTTATTGTCAAGATTCAGATATCACCTCAGATTAGAGAAATAATATGTGTTTGCACTTGGAAAAAAAAAGAGGCTTATCTAAATATTTGTAGCATCTGTGCAGAAAATAACGGGGCACTAAAAAGCATTACTCATTTAGTAATTCCATCATCTGCAATTCTGTATTCCTTCACATATCCTCTAAAATCATTGTTTGGAGAGTAAACATACTCTTCCTGCTACAGTGCGGGCTGAGATCGTTTGAAAAAAACATGCCATTTCTCCTGCTTACTCCCTGTTTATGTATTCAGAGCTGATGCATATTCTGAGCTCATTCGCTCTAATTAAGTCAATGTCTGCCTGTCATGGCACGGTATCTGAGGGGAGTTTGAATGCTTGGCTGTTAACACATCTCGCTAACCAGTGCACTTAACTCCTTTCCTCTCCATTGGGAGCCAGCTGACTGACCTCTGAATCTTTGTGTGTGTAAGGGGGAGAGAGAGAGAGAGAGAAAGAGAGAGAGATAGAGATTAATAATCAGAGGAGCTCTTGCTCCTTAGCATGAGACTACTGAAGCAGGACTAATACTACCCCTGACAAAGAGTCCAGACAGGCTGCCTTTTATTGCGACATTAATTAAACATGTGTATAATTAGCTGGTCTGCTGTACTCCCCTGTGATCAGCTGGGGTCAACAAGCGGGGAGTGATTACAGACCAGAGGAGCCAGAGAAGGCTTGGATGTTTAATTCAGGCAGGACTTTGGAAGGACGGCCGACCATCCCGTTCTCCAGGCACTCAAACACGGTGTGAGGTTGCTGATCAGCGTTGACCTGCACAGCCTGGGGGTAGAAGGCCTGTAGGGCAGCTGCATGGCTCCGGTACTCCTCCAGCCTCTTGCAGACTTCAGACTCACAGTCCCGTGGGTTACTCTGGAGCCGAGCCTGTACTTTTGGATCCGGAGCAGGATTGTGTAATGAGTGATATCTGGATGGATCAAAAAAAAAAAAAAAAAAATTTAATATTCCTCTCAATAAGGAAATAGTAAAATGTTTTTAACCATTTTCAACTGTTGACTGTTGACTGACACTAGCAGTCTTCAAATTTTGACACATTGCATTTTCTGAGATGCTTTTCTGCTCACCATGGTTGTAAAGAATGACTATTTGAGTTACCATCGCCTTTCTGTCCGCTCAAACTAGTCTGTCATGCATCCTCTTAGCTCTGTCATTAACAAGGCATTTCCTCCAGCAGAAATGTTGCTCAATGGGTGCTTTCTGTTTTCTGCACCATTCTGTTTAAACTCTAGAGACCAATTTGTGTGAAACTCCTAGTAGATCATCAGTTTCTGGAATACTCAAACCATGCCACAGTTGAAGTCTGGTGTGAAGTTGTGAACATGAACTGAAACCTTTGTACTGTACGTGTATGGTTTTGTACGTTGTGTCGCATCCACACGACTGAATGACTGAATAACTGGATAAAGTGATAGATAGATATTAGGTTGATAAATGATAGAGAAAATAAGATTTTACCTCTCCCCCGTCACAGGATCGGTGGACCTGAGTGTCAGTCGCTCCAGAGCCACATCATCACTCATCTCCAAAAAAAACACCCTGTTCAAAACATCGAAACAATGATTTCTTTAGGACTCGAACTGAATCTTGATGCTTGTGGTTGCAAAGACATTATCTGTTTAGCATCAAATCCCCTAATAAAAAAGGATTACAGTAATGCTAATGTTTATGCTAAATAGAAGGTTAAGAGAAAAAAACTGGCAAGACACATTAAGTATTAAGGACGGAATAATTATGACGTGTGCGTATATGAGAGCTGAATAAATGATGAACTAAATAATGGAATAAAAACTGAAGCTCTCTTGAGTGGTGGTACTTTAACAGAGGAATGTTGGGGTGTTTACTCTGGGGGATCTCCCTGACTACACAGCCTCCTGACACAAAGTGGCTTTAATGGTGGAGTCAGGTGGGGAAGCACCAATCAGCCTGCTAGTCACCGCTGACCCCATCAGAGCTCGGGCCTCCAGAGAACCGCCACGTCGGAGTCACATCTACGATATCATACAATTTTTACGGTGGAGGTGATGCTGGGGTTGAAGACGAGCAGCAAGATTTGGTGAGATAGCATGAGAAAAAAAGGGTGGGAGATCTGAGATCTGCTTTTGATGAAATATTTAAATGCCTTTGTCCTTCTGGCTCTCAGTGATGCTGTGAAATCGTGAGCCCCTCTGGAACAGACAAAGGATCCCTTTAAGTAAGCCTCAACTGACCACTGTCCTCGACTCATGTCACATTTGAAAGGTTTCCTTGGGCTCATCATCTGTGCGAGTGTGTGATGATTTCGGTGAAAAGGCATTGCTCAATTTTTAATGAATATTTGTCTTTAAAAAGAAATAATAACTACTCTGCAAAGCTATTAGAATTAATATTAATGCTTTGGCATGAAATATTCATGTAGAGCAGAGAAAAAGGGGGTTGGGGGTGTATGAGAAAAGTGTGCTCTTGTGTGTGTGTCTCCGTTCCTTCCCCCTCATTTTCGAAGTGTGTGTGTGTGTGTGTGTGTGTGTGTGTTGAGGGGGTGTAGAGTTTACATTTGATACTGCTTACATGACAGCTTGATATTCTCAAACAAATGACGAACTTAAACAAGGCAGCTAACAAGCATTTGTCAGTCCTCTGCTGCTACAAATAATCCAAACAGCAGACATGATAAATATGACAGAATATCTGTGTGTATGTGTGTGTGTGTGTGTGTGTGTGTGTGTGTGTGTGTATAGTGTGAATATCATTCAACTGGTATCTTGACTAAGTGCACACTTCCCTTCTTAACTATCCTCTCAGGGTGATCCGAATAAGTCTCTGTACACATCCTGCCTCCGTTTCCCTCCTTTTCCGTCTCTCCAAATTAAGAAATTAATGAGGGATAGATTCCTTACAGGCGGCTCTGCAATGTTTACCACTGATTAAATTATAATGTGGCCCCTGCTGTATAATTCATGAGCCAATTAGTGGAAGTGTTGCTTGATTTGATGGGAAGCGGACACATGAAATACATTTAACTAATAGGGAGCAAGAGATGAGCATGGCAAGAGAGAGAGAGAGAAAGATACAAATATCTCTACAATAAATATAATGTGTGTGTGTGTATATATATATATATATATATATATATATATATATATATATATATATATATATATATATATATACACACATTACAACCATATATATGTATACAAATATATATATTCACACACACACACACACATACAGTATATAAAGGGGGGGCGAGAGAGTATGTAGGTGATTGTCACTGGCCTTTTCTAGAATTACGTGTCTAATTGCCCTACTTTATCTGCCTGTCACGGATAGCTATGCATATTTCAGTGGCTCCAAAGACTCTAATTGTTTGTGAGCGTGTCAGGGCTGTAAGAGGCAGCTGACTGCCCAAACTGGAGTGTAGTTAAAGATTGGCAGCAAGAGTGAGAAAAAAAAATGCAACAAGACCGTTGATGGCCACTGCACGAATATAGCATTAAATAATCAACCTTAAGGATCCTTAGCAAAGGGTATGGATCATGAATTTGGTTTAGCCCTTTGGGTTAAATTAATAAACACTTTTCCCAGAGATGATCTATTAAAAATCCCATATAGAATATATACACTGGATTAGCTAAGAGGATTTCAGTAGTGGAATATTTATGAGTCTGGAATGTTTACTTGTGGCTGGTTACGATAATACGTACAGTCTATAATGTTGTTCATAAATGGTCCACTGTTATAAAATAGCCATCATTACTGTTCTCTATAGTTAACCACCTAAAATGTCAAGCAAATGTGTCCTTTAGTTTGTTATTGGTTCAGTCAGATGAAATTGGCTACCAGCTGCTATAGTAAAAAACAGGAGAACCAATTAGAATTGTTTATTTTTGTCATGACTCTTCTCATTATAGAGAGTTGTAGATCTCCCTCTCTCTCTCTTTTATAAGTTATTTCAAGTGGCGCAACAAAAAAACACTTGTCCTATACATATAACAAAACACTTGTCCTATACATATAACAAAACACTTGTCCTATACATATAACAAAACACTTGTCCTATACCTATAACAAAACACTTGTCCTATACCTATAACAAAACATTTGTCCTATACCTATAACAAAACACTTGTCCTATACCTATAACAAAACACTTGTCCTATACCTATAACAAAACACTTGTCCTATACATATAACAAAACACTTGTCCTATACATATAACAAAACACTTGTCCTATACATATAACAAAACACTTGTCCT
The DNA here is from genome assembly GCF_030014155.1 of Tachysurus vachellii. Taxonomy (NCBI): domain Eukaryota; kingdom Metazoa; phylum Chordata; class Actinopteri; order Siluriformes; family Bagridae; genus Tachysurus; species Tachysurus vachellii. Next base: position 22,802,367 of record NC_083471.1, on the reverse strand, counting down.
ATACCTATAACAAAACACTTGTCCTATACCTATAACAAAACATTTGTCCTATACCTATAACAAAACACTTGTCCTATACCTATAACAAAACACTTGTCCTATACCTATAACAAAACACTTGTCCTATACATATAACAAAACACTTGTCCTATACATATAACAAAACACTTGTCCCTGGAGATTGGTAGATTGCATGTTTGAATTGTGAAGATTCGAGGCTAGGTAGCACTTTCCTCAGAGTGTGTAACGCTGCTCTGTGATGCAGCATTAATAGCAAGGATGCAGCTCTTCTTCTTGTCTCAGTGTAAATGTGTTAGCCTTCACATTGCTGTATGATAGAGGACAGCTGGCTGATGGGTAGGATTGTGCAGCGGAGAAAATGGGGACCTGTGGTCACTGGGCTTGATCAGTTTTTGATGAGGTAACTAGGAATTCAGAGCAAGGGCATTCTCATGTATCTCATGGGATCCTGTTTCTTGTCTTCAGCTTTTGTGTTTTTTTCCATGATCAGGTAACTTCTTTTCCTCAGAGAAAAGAAATTGCAGCTTGTGTTCAAAGTTAATTTTCTTTCCAGAACACTGATTTAATAATTTGTGGGAAATGATGATGAATTTTTTCGCTCTTTTGCAACAACCCAGCGAACCGAGCGGTCAAGTCTGTACAAGCTGAACATTTCCCACAAGCACTCACTCCAACAAAGCCTGCTGCAGGATCTCCTTTCAAGAACCGAGTAAATAGATCCTTCAGATTAAGCAGTCGTTCCAGCTCTGCCCGCTCTCTTAACTGTCCTTCACTGCTCAGTAGTGGCCGATATAAAATGCCCGCGATTTGGCTCTGAGCCAGATCGCTGAACCGATTCATTCATTTTCTCTAAAGCCTGAGTAACGAGATAGCTCTTAATTAATAAAGCTGTCAGTTAGAGCACGACCGTCAGCTATCAGCAACTCATCAGTAATGTTCTCCTCATTGTTTCTGGGCCCAGCCTTTCTACTTACCGCTGGCCCCCAAAATCAATTACGCTAATGCTATGTAAATAAGGTCTCTCGCCATTAGCGGAAATGGCAGGGGCTGCTAATGGAGTAGATAGAGACCTACTGAGGAGATGAGGGTGATGATGGTATTCTGAGCAGTTCATGGATGGTATTTCACGTTACTCTCTCAGAATAGAGGTCCATGTGTTTGTTTTATTCTCCTGGTGAGTGGTGAGTGATTGGAGATCACAGAGGTGTGATACACAAAGGCAAGCGTGTGATGACTAATTCATGAGAGGTTTAGATTAAACAAAGTGAATGACGTTACCCAAACAGGAGTTTACCGGCCTGTTTTAAATTTCTAAATTCCTATTTTTAATCCAACTTAAAGGGTCCACAAGTGCTCAGAAAACAGCTAAAAAGAAGACACTAAGTCTGTCAAAACAGTCTGAAAGCCTGGTGGTTTTAGCTCAGTGTGCTCTAGCTTGTACTGAACCAGACACACAGGCTGTCCAGTCACGCAGTGCCATCAGATCTGTTGAACACGAGTAATCTGAGTGGCCATATCCTGCTACACTCACTGTTTCGAAAATACAAACGCAAATCATACGAGACACTAAACACACCTGAATGGTCCGTTTCTTCGGGTTATGTGTTTTGCTGATTTGGCATTATAGAAATCTTAAAACATGAAAAATAAATGTCAGCAGAATGTCAGTTCAAGCTCACCTTTAAAGGTGCAGTCTGTAATTTTCAGCCCTGAAAATTAGTAACATTTCTAGTCCTGTAACGATCATATTTCTAGTTCTATTACCAATTATATTCATAATTATATGATTTTTTACTAGAACATTAAATAAATGACAATATTGCAAATGAAAGGACGTGAAACATTGACTTTTTTTTTAAAATATACCACTCTGTAATTATCTCTGACCACAAGATGAAACAGAGCTGATCAACTATGATCTATGACCGTTTTCCTTTAAAGACATTCATCATTCCAACAAAAGAAGTGTGCTCGATTGGGGGCGGGAAAGGATTTAGATTTTGAGCAATGGGGGCTTCAAAATTATAAACGGCTCCTTTAAGACAAAAAAGCATGTGATTTCGGGACATGGACCGTATGTTCTTTCTAAAGGAATTTTTTTACCATGGACCTCTGCTGTAGGGTTTACATAGAATCATTGCGCTCCATTTTTGGGTGTTTGGTAAACAATCTGTTTACTGTATGTTGTCTTATTGTACGGTGTGTTTCAATTTTCAATTTCAACGCCTTTATGGTCTGTATGCACCTTAAGTACCTGCTTTGGAGAAAGTTGGACTCCTGCAGTCTCTCGGCCTGTTCTACATCCCAAGGGAAGCCGTGAAGGACCCAGCCGTGTGTGATACAATCCACCCGGCTTAGTCTCTCAGTCAGGATCTGTAGCACCATGCTGTCAGGCACTAGGATGAATAAATAGGAATATTAATACTGCGTTAACAAGTAAAGGATGTGTCGTGTTATTATGCTTTATTTCTATTTTCACAATAATTATTTTTCAAAAGTACATAAAAAGGTGCACAGCCGTTATGGTAAAGCTTAGTGGCTTCCAAGATGTGCCCTCCGAATGACACTCAGACACAATAAACAGAAACGTTTCCTGTGTTGTGCTGTAAAAAAGTGCTGTATCTATAGTATCTGTATGTGAGCAGTGTGGGGTTAAAAGGTTGCACATCTAAGGAAAGTGCTGAGGTCTTGAATTATGTTGTTTACTTCCAGGTAACGTAAAAAGTTATGTTAGCTTTTCGGATGAACGGATCGGCGGAAAAAAACTTTTAATAAGAAACTTTAAGATTCAGAATTGACACAAAGGCAAAGAATGAATTACAAAAGAAAAAGAAAAAAAGGTAGTGATCTTTTCAGTCAGCATATGGATGGATTTCTTTTCGTGTGTGTGATTTTTTTCTGTGAGATTTTATTCACATAAAAATTCAAATGATGAATAAATGAGTAGGAATGCTGTCATTTAAATTCATGTATGTACATTTTGTCTTGTGAAGCTTTTCCAGGGTTTTCTCTTTGAGCACAAAAGCAGTCAACAGCTTCCTGACAGGCAACATAAGTGAATTGTTTAAGAGGATGATACCGTTATAAAGCCTGGAAGAAGACACTTCACACTCGACATGCGGAATAAAAACACAAAAGCTGGGGACAGCGTGTGGAAGAACTGAAAGGAAAGTGAAGTCGACGAGCGTTGCCGAGGACAAACAAATAATGGGGGTGAGGGAAAAAATAGAACATTCTTTAAGGAAAGTGAGTGCGCACTCAGGGGGGTCTCTGTAGATGCTGAAAAATTAAAGTTGACGGTTTCAAACTGTCCAATTTCCACATCAAACACACGCAGCCTCTTGCCTCTCTCTACCCGGCTCTGCTTCAAACGCCAGGCAGCCTGGAGAGAGCTCCTCTCCTCTTTTCCTTGTTCTCTTTCTCTTCTCGTAAGACTACAGTTTTTTCATTTCCTTAATAATCCTGCTCCCTAAATCCCCAAAGCACTGTTCTGGTTCCGCTAGCCACCGTCTCTACATCGCCTAATTATACCCCAGCGAGCCCATTAATCAACTCGTAAATTATTTAGGCAAGCTTCTCTGCTTGAAACCTTCACTGTCACAACGCAAGAGGGAGAGAGGGAGGGACAGAGTCGCAGTCTTCAGACGCGAGCGGAAAGCTCTCCCCTAGGACAAAAAAAAGCTCGGTTCAACAAGCCACGGGTGTGCCAACTAACACAACATTTACATTACATTCGTTATGCATTCTTTTCTCGCAAGCATGAACTCATGAATGCATTCACTGTTGCAGTTTAGCATGTCGTCAACAAGCAGTGGTGCAGTCTGACAGTCAGATGTGGGAAAAGAAAGTCGTGAGAGGTTCACAGCCACAGTATGGAGCTCTTAAAACCATCATGACTTTTATCTTCTCTGCTCCTAAGACCTTTGATGCAGGTCAAAAAGACATGTAGGATGTTATCCATATACAGCAGCAGCCAGAATTTTCAAGCTTTTTTTGATCCTGTAAATCACACACACTCTTACACACACACATCTCAATTTTACACTTTCTTCTTCCCACTTTCTATGGATAACCCTTTCTATAGAGCCCGTATTAATAAACAGATGATAATAATAATCAATGACAGCATGGATTGATGTGCTGTCACCCAGTGTATTGACTATTTTCCTAAAACAGCGGTGCAGAAGTGTTTTATTCCTCTTATACCACAGCAATTTAAACAATTCCACTGTTGTATTTATTACACATGATACAGTTTATTTTTTACCTTTTATAGTTACTTTTAATGCTGGGAAGATCTGTGAGATACAACGGCGCTTCCGTCATTGCAGCTGTAAGCAGTCGTTCCCACAAATTTCTCTTTATTTCTCTTTTTTGTAAATAATAAGACAAAAAAAAAAAATGCAACTTGTTACGTTCTTTAGTGAAAAAAAAATCATCTGAAGACTTTTCTGCAGTGGAAAACTCTGAACACTGGAAACTTAGTAAAAATAAATCAACACCTTCTGACCAATTTCGAGAATTCAACAGCAATGTGAAATGTATCAGAATAATCCAGTATGACTTATAATTCATAACTATAAACTAGTCCAAAAGAAGATGGAAAAGTGAGACACATTTTTTCTTCTTCTCAGGCTTCATGTAGGAGACAAAGTCAGCACATATATTACTGATGTATGAAATCATCCTCTACACAATCGTCCTATCCCTCTTCCAACCTCTGCAATCTTTGCAAGTCTGTACATCAGCGTTACACACAGTCCGGTCCTCTCCCAGTCATTAATAGCCCTGCCTGCTGCTTCACTGTAAACTCCACTGTAAATTTTCTCTGAGTGACCAAAGGGCGGGGGGCACGGTGGCTTAGTGGTTAGCACATTCGCCTCACACCTCCAGGGTTGGGGGTTCGATTCCCACCTCTGGAAAAATTGTCTGTAGTGTGTGAGTGCGTGAGTGAATGAGAGTGTGTGATGGGCACAGGCTCACACGCCTGAGATAGGCACAGGCTCCCCGTGACCCGAGGTAGTTCGGATAAGCGGTAAAAAATGAATGAATGAATGAATGAAGGACCAAAAGGCATGATGATTCCTGCCCCAATGGGCTTCAATAAGCACTTGTCGCAGTTCCCATATTTGACCACTAGGTGCAATAACAGCTCAATGTCTGCGAGATCCAGTGCAACATCTAAAAAGGCGAGCAATTCAATGCAAATAGCAACACTGGCTCTCAAGTAGAAAAATCTGAGCTAATTAGTATTTCAACAAAGGTTGAGGACTTTATAAAGATTAACATGTTGCTACCCACTGCCTCAATTGCCCCATAGACGAGCCATAAATCTTGGCTTAAGGGAAAGTCTTCCCTCAATTTACTGCATTAATATACTGTCAGGGGTTTCTAACAACTCCTTCAAAATGGTCATAGCTCATTAAATGATGTCCACTCTAGTGTTTCCTAAGCCCTGAGGTATCTCTTGCATTTGTGTCAACACACACACAGTGGGAGCAGAGCTAACTGCAGGAAGCTCAGTTCAGCTGTCAGCGTTCAGCACGTTGTCTGTGGCCATCACGAGCACAGAGAGTTGGGCGAAATGAAAAGGCACTAGAGAAAAAGAAGCACCTCTGTGATAAGGCGCTCAAGCGTCAGTCTCATTAAACGCACGTGCGCTTTTGTAGCTTGTCCGTTCTCAAGGGACGTTTATTATATTAATCACATCTTGCTCAAGGCAAGTTTAGACACTTGGCAGCGGTGACTGGCAGATGCAGCAGACTGGGATGTGGTGTGAGGGGTGGGTCTGTTTGGATAATATAACTGTGGATAAGACACACTGGCATATTTACAGCTCTCCTTATTGAATTAGTTTCCCTTTGGGGTTTCACAAGAAGATGTGAATGTGGACATTTGGCCTTTATATTAATATAAAGATATTTTCTTTAACACCAGGTCCAGACCAATGAGGTTAAATGTGTAATATAAAAGAACATATACTGTTCTTAATAGTAATACTTGAATAAGTGCATGAGTGTTTGATAGTAAAACTCTTATTTGAACAAAGAATACTTGTAACCATTTATGTTAGGCTGCTTTTTTTTTACCACCCATTCAAACCTTTTTGTCGTGAACTCGTCTTTGATGAGAATTTCTGAATCTATTCTTTGATATACTTTGATAAAATGCTCATTTATAACACAAGATATAACATTACAGAATATACACTTTATGTGTCACTATGAGATTTACAACTGACCGAAGCTTCACTACGTCTACACTGTAGGGTTCCTTATCCACTCCTTCCCTCATTCCTCCTCATCCTATCTTCTTTTCTTTACTTTCTTTTATTTCTTTAATTCTACCTCTCTTTATTTCTCCCTTAACAATTTCCCTGCATCCTCTCTTATTTTCTTTTATCTTTCTTTCTCCATAATTTCTCTCTCTCTCTCTCTCTCTCTCTCTCTCTCTCTCTCTCTCTCTCTCTCTCTCTCTCTCTCTCTCACTTCTTAATTTCTGTCTCTCTCTCTTTCTCTTTTTCTCCTTATTTTCTCTCTCTCTCTCTCTCTCTCTCTCTCTCTCTCTCTCTCTCTCTCTCTCTCCCTTTTTTTCTCCTTATTTTCTCTCTCTCTCTCTCTTTCTTTCTTTCTCCTTAATTTCTCTCTCTCCCGTTAATTTCTCTCTCTCTCTTTCTCTCTCTCTCTCTCTCTCTCTCTTTCTTTCCCCTTAATTTCTCTCTCTCTCTCTCTCTCTCTCTCTCTCTCTCTTTTCCTTTCATGTCTCAGCTAAGTTATTGTTTAATTGTGCATATGGAAATTAGGTGGCAGAAATAAATAATTGCCACACGGTGACATATTAAATACGACGCTACACTAAATCAGAATGGTTGATAAAAACACAATCTCGTGCTATCTAACTGAAAAAGAGTCGCAAAAAGCCGGTGTGTTGAATATCATTTTTAGAAAGCGAACGTTGCCTGGTAACGTTATCGTAATGCTCACCGGACAGAGGGATGTTACAGGATTATGTTCACCATACCATTATACATATGCAAACATCATGATGTAATTGGACGTACTGTGCATGATGTGGGTGGTCTAATTATTCGCCTGAAAGCAGAAAACTCTAACAGAGTCAGCAGACTCCAAATAGGCCCCTTACACTTCAGCTTCAGCTCTCCTCGGTGCGTGACCTGTTTGACAGCATGCGTATGTGAGGAGGTGAAGAAGTTTACCTCGCCGTCCTGACTCCAGAAAGGGTTTAATGAGCTCTCCCATACTGCTCTCATCCGCCGCCACTGCTTTCAAAAGTTCACCACAACAAACTACAGAGGGAGAGAGGGAGACAGAAAAGGCAACAGAAAATGAGAAAAAGGAGACAAAGAGAAAAAGAGTCAGGCAGAGAGCACGGAAGAGAGGAGAGCAGAGAAATACAGCGGCTTTTAAATTTTAAATAAACAGAATGCACAATGCTCTGAGTGACCTTTAAGACTGTTTCGAGGAAGTGAAGAAAAGGACAGGACATAGCTTGGGTCCAAGAAAAGACAGGATGTAATAAACGTAACATTCCAACACAAGGGTTTTGAAGAAAAATACATTATTATTATTATTATTATTATTATTATTATCATTATTATTATTATTATCGATAATAATAATAATGATAATAATAATAATAATAATAATAATAATAATAATAATAATAATAATAATAATGTATTTTTCTGCGCTGCTGATTTCTCAAATCTGATTGGTCAAAAGAAGTTGAATTATTTTCTATTGTGTGTTTAAGTTATAGGGTTGGGGCTCCAGATACTCTAAGACTCCTTAAAAACATTTAGCTATTTAATGTTAACTTTACAATCGGTAACACCATGGAGCTTTCTGTAAGAGGACATTTTAACATTATAAGAAGGAGCCTGCAGAGAAATTGTGTTTTTATGCTTTTTATGTGTTTTTTTTTTTTAGTTTCATTACTATAATCCTGCTATAACATAAGTGAATACAGGAACTAAGACACATTCACTCAACATTAAATGGAAATATAAATGGGTTTTCAAAAGAGTAAGATGATGTTTTAGTGTGATGAATATAATAGATATGAGTGTTTTATAACAGTTATAAAAGGGAAATTATTTTATAATAGCAGTAGCTTTGATAGCTTCCTTTTTGAGTCTGGTTTCTATCATGGTTTCTTCCTCATGTTGTTTCAGGGAGTTTTTCCTCACCACCAGTGACTTTGGCTTATCCCATTTGGGATAGGTTTATAAAATTTAAAATGTGTATGTTGAATTTTTAGATTTCTGTTAAGCTGTTGTTAAAAGCGCTATACAAAAAAAAATTGAATTGAATGAAATGTTCTTCAATTAATAAAAAGTTGAAATCATTGGCTGTGGTATAGGACAACAAAACTGTATTTTATGAGATTTTGTTTTCCTAAAACACTTAAAAAAATACCATTACATATTTTATATTTTAATTAATTAAATATAAAGAAATATTTGAAGCCAGTGCATTAACTCACTGTCAACTAAGCTGTATTTCTGGGCAAGCAAGCTGGCCTGGAGACTCTTCCCACAACCTGGCGGTCCGAACAAGAGGATTCTGGGAGTGTGAGGTGCATCAGAGCGATGCCTGGACAGAACGTAGCTCAGCACTGCAGGAAGGAAAAGGCACAGAAAAACAAACAGAATTATTCAGGTGTAGATTTCTGATTGTAGCTCCCTGTCCTATAGCGCGGTCTGACTTCGTGGCTTTGTCCTGGGAAAACGACTATATTTGTCGTCGAAAATGATAAACAACTGTGCCATGTAACAAATGCAACTAATCAATAATAAAGCGCTAATGCTGGTGAACTTAACTGTAGTTAATATGTCAGTGCCATTGCTCTAATTATACAGGTCACAAATGACTTATGTAATTAAACCAAGTGCATTTATAAAATGTCTTTTTATGCATGTGTTTAAAGATTGAAAAAAATGAACAAAACAAAACTACTTTGTGATATCTTGTCCTCAAAAAGCACCAACCAGTCTGCTTTATTCCACAAATTAGAGTTTGGTGTCATGGATTGTTCTACCAATGAAAGAAATCTTTAATCGTTTGATGGAGCTGGATAATTCAGCGTTTATATAGAAGTGGTGAGAATGTGCTTTTAAATGCCACATGCTCAGATGATAAACAGCCATCGTGGCTAATCTGAATATAAGGAAGTCGGCTTGATTAATAAATCATTAGAGGCCTCATCTGTGCTCCACGAGGGCAGCAAACATCTGTTTGCAGCTGGGCTTCACCCATGACAATGCCTTTCATCTGTTCCCTCTAATGTGTGATAATTAACAGTGGCCTAATTATAACTAATGAGTCTCTCTCGTCCTACGTTTTACGCTAATTGCCAGACAACGGCACCGATAAATGGTTAATATGCGAAACATGCTAATGTGTTAAAAGGCTACGTCAGGGGGAGGCTAGAAATGTCACAATCAAACCGCATGCTGAATTAGCAATAATCAATATTTAAGGCGACATCTTTACTGCAGCTCTTGAAGCCATGAATGTTTTATAGAGGAGAACGTTTGCAAATATTTGTTTTACTTCCACCGTTTAACTCGATCAAGCACGCTGAGTAGCATTAAATAAAGACGGACGCGCCGAAAGCACGTCGTCGCAAACCTCCCATTTAAAGAATCAAGCTGAAATCTTCAAACCATTAGAGCAAGAGTGTGGAGTTGCTCTCTTGGCGCTCTATATTGGCAGTGTGAATGCAATACTAATGCACTAATGTTGGCTGAGATAGCACAATGAGCTGATATTCGGCTGCATATGGTAGTTAGAGAATATGAATATGAATTAAGACCATAATGTGGCTACATAAAGAGAGAGCAAAATGTCAGAAAAGTGGAAGCTCTCGTTAATCTAGTGACGGGGGGGTGAAAATATATTAGGTCTGTTTATTTATTTTTATAAAAATGAAAATGATAAAGACCTAATTAGGAATGAGCTATTCAGGTTCCATCTCTAAATATGAACATGTACACAAATAAAACTTGGGGAAAAGATTTCCTTCGAATCCCCCCCTAGATCTTTCCTCACACTTTAATCGGATGATATATGCAAAAGAGAGTTAAAATATTCAGCAGACAGCGTGCTCCTTATCCCCACAACAAAAGGAAGCGCATTATTATTTTGTCAAGTTGAGTGGTGTAATATTGAGACAGGTTGTACTGGGACGGCTTTAATGGCTCTGGTGAAGGCTGCACGCCGTTGATCGGGTCCTCGCGGGACACTATGCGCCTGCAGCATTGCCAGAGGCGAAGTCCCCTAACCAGGCCAATCACTGGCTCTCAGTGGAGCGGCTACACTGCTGAGCTTTAACCACAGCTCGGGTCAGCACAGCAGGGAAATACTATCCTGTACGTACACTAAGGACTGGAAGTCTTGTAACATGTGTACTAGGGCAGGAGACTTTGTGGATGACTTTAAACATGCCTAAGGTCTTATAACAAAAGAGGACGAGCTAGCCTGAGCTTATATCACAATTCTGAAATGGAATAATTTGTTAGTTTTTACTACTATCTTATATGTCATATTTTTAAATATTCTTTAATGCTACAATATTTGTGAAACCTAATAGACTAAATGTCTTGCTGCTATACCTTAAATTCATAATTTATACAACAATGCTTTGGAATTCAGCAATCTGATTGGTCAGGAGGTGCTAATTATTATTATTATTTTTATTTATTTATTTATAATTTTGAGATTCTGTAGTATCTGAAAGTTGTGTTCAATTCAAGACAGAGTTATGGCAGCAATAACAGGAACTAACTTGAGGATGTTATATTATTCCTTATTTATTTATTCGTCTTCTTCATTAACTCATAAGGGGTGTAAACTATTGCACTCAGGTGTAGAACTTTTGTGAAACAAAGAATAAAAAAATATATATATAAAAAATTTAAAAATGAAATAAAAAATATATTAAAAAATCTAATAATATAATTTTTAAATGATTTTAGGATTAGTAATTCCTTTTTAATTTCATATATTTATTTGTATTTTCTTTCTATTTTTTGAACACCCTTGATACACTAAACACCTTTAATCTTTTAGTTAGTATAATCCATCTGTAGTACATTTTGAATAACATATTTAATATGAATAACTGAATAATAATCCAGGAGTTCAAGGTTAATATAGAAAAAGTTAAGCTATAGAAGAAATGACTTCTCCAGTCTCTGTCTCCAGTCTCTGTTAAAAACATAACATGCATTTATTAAAGAGGAGAGAAGCTGAAGGTTGTTCTCACCTTGACCAAACACATCTACATGAGGCTGATCAGCATCGATGATCTTCAGGCTGTTACAGTAAGCGTCCTGTAGACCCTGGAGCTCCCGCTGGTACGCTTGCAACTGACGGGTCATTTCCGTCTGGTTGTCTGGCCTCTCGAGACGTTGAGCCACCTCGGCACTCTCGGGCCACATGTAAGTAACGTGGTACACGTCTGAGGGCATAAAACAGGAAGAAATACTCTAAACACACGGCATCCTGCAGTAATAATCTTCAGAACAATAAATGTAAAATCTTAAATCCATATCAGAATGGCAACTCAAGAAACATTCAGAAGTTAAAGAATAAAATCCATTTTTTTTATATATATATAACACATGCACCAAAAAGATAATCTGCCCACATCTGCATTCATGACACTTATAATAATTGATCATTTTTATTATTGAACATGTGATTTATTGACACAGTGGCTTCGTTTGCCCCAAACGTCCTGGGTGAGGTTCAATTGCCACCCTCTCACGATTTCCCCACACGGTTTCCTCCAGGTACTCTGGTTTCCTCCTTCACTTCAAAGACATGTGTAGTAGGCTGATTAGCATCTCTAAATAATCTGTATCCGATCCAGTGTTTCCCTGCCTTGTGCCCCGTGATAGTCTCCAAGTTCCCCATGACTCTGTGTAAGATAAACGCTAAATAAAAAGGACAGACCGTCTAGTCTCCCTTACATTTCCATAAAATAGGACGAACGATTTTCTGTTGCAACCGTTTTTCATATTTCAATAATAAATTTTAAAAAAAAAAGCAACACGACAGGTTATCGCTAATAAAATAAACAGAAAGCCAGAAGTAATACAAAAAAAAAGACACAATCAGGAATGACAACTGTGTGAAATTTTCCCCTTAGATTTTGAAACACAGCTTCACCTCAGATCTAACTTTCATTTTACTTGCGTTAGCATATAACGGATCCTTCCTAACAAATAAAACTTAAATAATTTAGCTCAGGGCTATACATAGCATCTCAGCAGCATAAAACTGTTCATCTGTCTGGGATAAATTAAATTCAGCATCATGAGTATGCAGATCTACAGTACATCAACAGAAATGCACAGCAACATGAACAGAATTTATTGCAAAATCTCAATTATTAAGACGAATGCTGCAAAAATGATAAACGTGACACAATTTGCATTGTGTTTGTACGGTTAATGCTGCATTGTTTGTGAATTATTCTTGCAAGAAGAATTGCACTAAATGATTAAACCAATTAGCGTACTTTAACACGGTGTCAAAGTTCTATTGTGGAAAAAAAAAAAAGCTGAAGATTGCAATTACACTAGAGGGAGTGAGGGCTTTTGCTTCATTATAATGCGTCTTTCCTATACCCAGAGGACTTGGATTCAGAGAACAGGTTCTGTTTGGTTGAGGTCTACGGTTCATGAAATTCTAACAAGGTTGCGTCTTGGCCGTCTGTCTCTCCGCTCGGCTCTCTGAACTGAAAAATTGCAGTAATGATCCAGACATTACCTCCTGTGACAGGGTCTATCCTCTTGCCCAGATTCCTTTCAGTCAGGACGTCGTTGCGTGCCTGCAACATCACTGAGACATGAAATAAATACGTTTAACAAGGACAGATTTGTTCTCTTGCATGGGTAAATTAAAAAGTCCATTATGGGACAAATTTATTAATAGACATTACTATAGTGGAGTGCAGACGTTTGGCTATAATTGGTAGGTTCACATCTGTTAGTTTATTATTACAAGTCGTGTCACTGTTTTCTGAATATTGAATGAACAGAAATATTCTCATAAAACATTGCATTTCCACACATTTAGATTTTTTATCATCCTCCCTTTTCTAATATTTCTAAATATTTTATGTTAAAGTTGAACTCACTGCCATCTCAAAATAAGGTCTAGAGACCGAAAGACTCAAGACGAAACATTAGTTCAGTAAATTCGTCTGTTGCTTTTGGCTTGTGTCTCAAATCGGTGCAGAACGCACCCACATTTCTTTTTTAACTTCTCGAATGAGATTGAGATTTTCCCCTATAGAAACAATAGGGGGTGCAAACTTTTGCACTCATAGGTATCATAATTCTTGATTTGTGCATGCGTGATTTTGCTCTTGTCTTTTTTCTCACATCTGAATATTTAAAGTTGTTCAAGATTTTCAGTAGACTTCAGTAGATCGAATGTATCAGATGTTTTCAGATCACTGATGCTCAAGCGCATCATGGTTTAAATGTCGATGTTGATATTGCACTTTGACGTATTACTGTACATTTTGCAAGCTACAGAAGTGATGTATAGAATTGTGGAGTCAACGCACTGGTGTGAAGAAGACCTCCAAGCCTTGTTTGGATCCTGGGTGCAGACTTGAGCATTTGGGTCAAGTGTGAAAATGCTGTTTGTGTGTGTATGTGTGTGTGAGAGAAAGAGAGAAAGAGATAGAGAAAGAGTGTGTGTAGCACTGACCAACATGCTCGGGGGCAATGCCAGATGCCTGCAGACACAGCGCCTCTTGTCTGCTTTTGGGGATAGCCTCCAGCACCCAACCCTATACATACAACAGTTAAAAAATAAATAAATAAATAAATAAAAAGTCATTTTAAAGTGAACACCTTAAACAGGCAAAGAAATCAGTAAAAGAGGCTGAAGTATGACTTTCTCTACTTTGCTGGTAAACAGCAAAGTACACAATTAATACCAATCCCAACATAAATTTCATTCATTCATCCATTCATTCATCTTCTACCGCTTATCCGAACTACCTCGGGTCACGGGGAGCCTGTGCCTATCTCAGGCGTCATTGGGCATCAAGGCAGGATACACCCTGGACGGAGTGCCAACCCATCGCAGGGCACACACACACACTCATTCACTCACGCAATCACACACTAGGGACAATTTTTTCCAGAGATGCCAATCAACCTACCATGCATGTCTTTGGACTGGGGGAGGAAACCGGAGTACCCGGAGGAAACCCCCGAGGCACGAGGAGAACATGCAAACTCCACACACACAAGGTGGAGGCGGGAATCGAACCCCGACCCTGGAGGTGTGAGGCGAACGTGCTAACCACTAAGCCACCGTGCCCCCCCATAAATTTCATATAAGCCGTAAAATGACATAAAAGTCTTTTTTTTTTTTTAAATAATTTAATCATATTTTAAACCCTAAAATACTAACTAACATTAATACAAACTAACATTTTCCTGTATCAGGCAAAAGCTGGGTAAAATCCATAAAACCTTAAAAATGGGTCTAATTCTCCAGCTTCTCTTCTTCCATCTTAAAAAGCCATGAAAAGAACATAAGAAGAAGGAAATCACATGCATATCATTCATTAACTACAAATCCATGAAAAAAATCCCTCTCTTTAATAGTCTCCTAAATCCCAAAGCTTGCTGCTCAATGGTGCGGCAAAATAAAGAAGCCTCAAAGAAAAGCGTCTCCCTCAAGTGCTTGTTAGGGGCCAACTTATTACCGTGGCAGATAATCTTCAAATAAATAAGTATATTCAACAAACATTTATAGATCTAAGTGTTATCAGAGGAGTTGTGGGTTTTTTGCTGCTGAGATTCTTGCGCTTGTTTGAAATCAGTCTTTGTTTCTGGCAGCTTTGATCTTTAACAGAGAGTTCGTCCCTTGTTTAAAGTAATCTCAGAGCGCGAGTTTCCTTACGCTTACTTTCCCATTAAACGCATGATTGCACCTGTGTTTAGAGGTAAGGTCCGTGGGCTGGGCCTGCTAACTTTACACTCAGAACAGAGACTGACTTCGAAGCATTCATTAGAAAGATCTGAAAAGAATGGAATAAAATGAAAGAATGACAAAAAAAAAAAAAAAAAAAAGATAATTCATTCATTCATTCATCTTCTACCGCTTATCCGAACTACCTCGGGTCATGGGGAGCCTGTGCCTATCTCAGGCATCATCGGGCATCAAGGCAGGATACACCCTGGACGGAGTGCCAACCCATCGCAGGGCACACACACACACTCTCATTCACTCACACAATCACACACTACGGACAATTTTCCAGAGACGCCAATCAACCTACCATGCATGTCTTTGGACCGGGGAGGAAACCGGAGTACCCGGAGGAAACCCCCGAGGCACGGGGAGAACATGCAAACTCCTCACACACAAGGCGGAGGCGGGAATCGAACCCCCAACCCTGGAGCTGTGAGGCGAACGTGCTAACCACTAAGCCACCGTGTCCCCCCCTCTTAAAAATCAAATAAATTTAATTTCATTTTAAACCAAGAAACAAATTCTCCTTGTGTTTTATTTAGACCTTTTACTCGTTACACAAATCTCTTCTTTTTCATTTCCTGTATTGTTTTATACACAGTACAGTACACTAAACTTTATATATTACACTGTATAGTATTTATATATTTTAGATACTGAGATACGCTATATAGAATCCTTCCAACTCTCGACAGAGTTTAGACTGTACATGGACCACACCAGAAACAGGAATGCAAGATACATGTGCAGGAATCGTTCTCTGGGTCTCAGTGATCATGGTGCATTATTTTCTGTACGAGGTGAAGTCAGGTGAGTCAGAAAGAGTGAAGTGGCTCTTCAAGCGTCTAGTTCTGGAGGGCCGAGGGCAGGAGGAGAGTTCCAGGCCAGGTCCCAGGCCTGATTGAAATTTTAATGAGACTGCCTCTGAACACCACACACACACACACACACATACATTCTCCTCCTGTCCCCAGAGCCCTGGAGTGGCTTGCAGGATTCCTTTTCATCCGCACTTCAAAAAGACGACAGTGCACGGGTGCTGCGCTCTGACCGGGACCCTAACACTGGAACATCTGCAGTGATGCTCCCTATCACAGGAGAGACATGTGGGGAGCAGATGTCACCAGCTCAACAGCAGGCAGGGCAGGACATCGAGAGCCAAACCCTGACACAACTCCCACCTGACCGCGCTACACACCTCCACAAACAAAGGTCACGTAAAGCTTCGTTTCAAGCCATTATTTGTGCTTAAATTTGTGCAAACACACACACACACACACTCACACACACACAAAACTTTCTGAAT
This sequence comes from Tachysurus vachellii, assembly GCF_030014155.1. Classification (NCBI taxonomy): domain Eukaryota; kingdom Metazoa; phylum Chordata; class Actinopteri; order Siluriformes; family Bagridae; genus Tachysurus; species Tachysurus vachellii. The sequence continues at coordinate 22,786,008 of NC_083471.1, read as the reverse complement.
CTACTTCAATTGCTAACTTTCCTGCATATCTCCTCCATCTCTCTATATATAGAATTAAAGGCATTATGCAAATTCTGACAGGGGAACTTTATTTGCAGATCTCATTAGGGACCTGGATGACTGCCACACTTGCGACACGATCTTTCATTCTTTCTTTCTTTGCCTTTTTTTTCCCCAATTTACTTTTCATGTTCTTTGTCTGTGACTGCGAGGGCGTTCATTAACTTGCGACTTCACACTAATTCTCTATTCATTACCTGCGCTTCCTAACTTTCCCTACTCTTGATTTCCCTCTAGATTACGAGTCGGGGTTGTGAGAGAGAGCCTCGCGAGAGAGAGCGTGAGACGGTGTACATACAGTAATGCGGTGTAAGAAGCACTGACAGGAAGAGATAAACTATATGACCTAGATTAGATATTATTATATTCAGAGTTGCATACTTGGAGGGAGGAACTCAGGTACAAACGCATAGCAAAAAAAAACAGCAATTAAGCTTAGCTGTGTTTGTATCAGTGGCGGTGTCAAGCATTTCAAAACTCCATCTGG